>NC_091127.1:23420390-23720390 GCF_040183065.1 Periplaneta americana | reverse complement strand
GAAATTTTCGTTATTGGTTGTAATGAAAATGTTAATGGCTAAAATATAATAATTGGAATAATAATATGGGACAAGGAGGAGACGTTTGTAGTGCTATAAATTGTAGCAACAGTAAGAGAAAGAGGCCAGAGATATCCTTTGTCCGATTTCCGAAAGATTCAGAAAAGTTCCTGGGTTTCCACAAGAATGCTGTGCAGAAACAAAACTGTTAATTTGAAGTTCTTTGTGACTGTTAGAATACGTTATATCCTTAAATTTCACAATGAAATGTTTCAGTCTAACCGAAAGGACATTAGATACCGGTTAAAGTTCTGTCACTTAGGCTGCTAAATTTCCAGAGAAATAAAGGTTAGGTCTACTTTTTTTTCAGAGGATATATTTTTAATTGTAGCTATTGTTTTTGTTATTATTTTTATGTGTTATTTTACTAAAAACGTAGAAAAATTAAGTTTGTTTTAATGAAATTTATTGATCACGTTTTATTTTCAATTCTGGTGGGATTATTATTGCTTAGGCCTACTTTTTTCTTCAAAGGATATGTTTTTAATTATAGCTGATAATTTTGTTGTTATTTTTATTTGTTGCTTTACTAGAGACGTAGAAAAAGTCTGTTACAATAAAATTTATTGATCACGTTTTATTTCCAATTCTGGTGTGATTATTATTGCTTAACCTCATCCCACTTTAACTACGTAAGCATACACTACAAGTACCGGTACACGTAAGTTACTCCATTAATTCATATTTCCATTATTATTATTGTAAAGAGAAATGCAAATTAATATTTATTGGTTTCATAGTTAATTATCGCTATAATCTTGAATGAGTGAAGCTATTATAGTAAATTTCAGTTCGTTTTGCACAAACAAAAATTATATTAACTTATTTCTTGCAGGTATCTTCGAGTTTATGGTGGAATTTAATATGCATTCATTAAAATAATAAATTAACTTTATGCATTTAATATTTCAATAATGGAAGGAAGGTGTTAATTTTTTCCAAAAGAACACGACAACAAAAGTGTAACATATTTTGTCGGCTGCTAGGAGAGAGATCTGTGATGAGGAGGCGATAGTAGCGATCCTAGTGGTGGGCAACTACCCATGTTTGCATTTTTACTACATATTGAGCTTCGCGACTGTATATAGTAGACTGTGATATAATGGTGATCACATTTACATGGTACAAGAGCCACGGTTGTTCTAGTCATTCAGTTTGTCAGTACATAATAGTTTATAAGGATATTACATCAATCTATTGTACAGTACAAAGTTTATAACACACTTATTAATTTAATGGAATAAATTTCGCTCTATGCACACACACACACACACACACACACACACACACACACACACACACACACAAATCATTAGGCTTATTTACATAAGCTGAACTAAAGAGAGGGGCTACTCATCAATTAGCAGTGATCAGCTTGATGAGTTAATGACTGAATTTGGTATAATTTTCCTCTAACCAATACCTAATTCCCTCTTTACCCTTTCCTATCCAGTCCTCTGACTGAACTCTTACTTTCTTCGACCCCGACAGCATTAGAGCATTCGAGGCCTAGGGGTTCAGTTCCCTTTCCTTCCTCCTCTTTCTACTTTTCTGTTCCTAGTGCTGACCTGCTATGGCACTAAAATCGTCCTCCAGTGGCTTAAGGAGGGAAAGCTGGTGATCAACAAGATCTCCCAGCTAGGTCCAATGGACCCGTCGACCAACAGCAAGTGTGGTCCTCCAGACATTCTGAGGGTTGTGTGTGAATGAAGTAGCCACCAAAACGTTAAAATATGGTGTTCACTTAAATCGGCTACAACTTGCCATTTTTTATCAAGAAATGGATTCGGAACACCTCAAAATCTGTGCTTCAGTGGCTGGTCATGATAGTATCTTTGAAAAATATTGGAGTGCAAGAGGTCAAATGACTTTATTGTCAAATGCCTGGCATTAGAAAACAACAACAACATTTACATGGTACATGTTAACTTTGTCAAGCAGTAGTTCCTTCTCCCCCTCCCTACAACTCTGGCAGAGAAGTAAGAGATAAATTTCATTCCACGGGTCTGGATATGCTCTCGTCTTGTCTTATATGTCTGCTGTGGTTTTGTACTATGTTGTTAACATGATCGGAGGTCCCCTGGTATCAGGGGCGGCTCTACAATAAGAACTGCAGAACCGCCATTTAAATGGACCTGAAAAAATTAAAAATGTAAAACGTACTTTTATGTAATCTAGTTCATTGTTTCATTCACTTTTCCAATTCATTCTCCTTCGATTCGAGATTTTACTGTCTGTAGGAGCCTTGAACTGCTCGAGAATTTTAGCTGTAGTGTACTTTTCGGATCTGTGATCGGCAGTTCCTGAAGCTCAACGTAGGGTAGTCTGCAGCAGAAAACTGGTTTTATTCACCGTCCCATAAGACTGCATTAGAGCTGCAACCGAAGCAGCTCTCTCCGAATATACAAAAGAACCGCCAACACCCTCATCTCTTTATGACCTGCGCTAGAACACATAGGCTTCTGGACTACTGAATATCATTACAGTTCCAGTGTGTTATAGTACTGTGGGTGGTGTGATATGATTAGTCAGTGTGTCTAAGGAAATATTTTATATTATAAATGAATGAAATGAAAACCTAATCTACCAACCCTTTTCGAAATTTAAAGAGAAATTGCATGTTAACTTAAGAAATTAGGACGTCCTACACAAAATTTAAATATTGAAATTTCTGCAAAAAGTCGAGGAAATCATGTAGCCTACTAGTCATTTTAATACCGAAATGTGTAATGGAAACGATAACGATTGGTTTTTTCCTGCGCTCATGAAAACGCTTTCTGTATTCTGTTTAGAGGAGGAAATACATGGACAAACACCGGAGTGAAGGATTTAGTTAATTTGACTTTAAAAACTAGAAAAGCTTGTGGGCCACATCTCCACTACGTGACTTGTTGTACCAGGTGGGTGAGGTGTAGCGCACGTATGGCTGGAGTACAATTTCGTGTGCACAGTCAACTTCGAGAAGGGGCTATAATTACACGTGTTACCCGATTTAGATGCAATAAATAGCATGTGTTTGCTAAATACACTATTTTTCATGCAGAACTGCCAACCTTTGTAACCGCGGGCCTGGTATGAATATCCACAAGAGTGGGGATGCCATGGATGGACGGTCCCAATCACATGATAATGGCGATATTTTGTGATGTATTTTTACCTTTTAAAAGAATTGTCTGTTTCTTATTGACTGTGTATGGCTAGGTCTCGTCTTCAAACTTTTCTTTAGTCAAAGAGTTTCAGTTCCATTGCGTTTAGGAATGTAAGTTCAGATATTTTCATAAAATTTGTTCGAACAAGCAATTCAGAACATGTTACGAACTAATACTGAACATCTTTCAACGCATGCGCCATTTGAGCATGTTCTCAGAACTAGTTCGGGATTTTACGTTGTTGGAATGTTTCTTGAACTATTCTTTCACTGCCTTCTGAATTTCTTCTCATATTAAAATTATATTCATCTTCCTAACTTAATTCGTCATAAAATATATCACTAGGCCTATCACCTTTCAAATCACTCATGATTGATTATTTTTTAATTTTAACCTCAATCTCATATTAGGCCAATGTGCATGCATCAGCAGTTCAGAATTCTAAGTTACCGCCTTAATCGGGAACCAATTTCACTTGTTCCAAATGAGTTCCAAAGACAATTCAGAATCGATTCTGAACCATTCTGGAACAAATCTATAATCTCTCTACTTGAAAAAAGTGATCAGATCAGAATCCTATATATTTTCTACAAAGAAGCGAAGCAAAAAATTGCATGCTCTGTTCAAAATCAAATTGTTGCTATTTCATACTAGTCTCTGACTTCGATAAAAACTAGTGGCTTGTGCAGCAAATGCTGCAAACTAAATTCATTAGAAGTTCAAATTAAAATTTTTCAAAATTATTTCAATTGAAGAATACCAGACATTTTGGAAGTTATTTGCTTCCATAATAATGAAACATATCCCTCTGAATGATTTTCTTTGTCCTAAATATTTTTTATTGAACCTATACATCTTCAGTTCTTGAGTTTCATTAAATATATGGAAAAGACCTATACCACTTGATTAATAACTACAAAAATATTTCATTTTTAATAACAATATTATCTTAAGTTTTGTATAGACTACTACATATCCGTCATTCAGTAAATATTATAGAAATGAAGATCTGACTTCAGATATTCTCTACGCCTACTTATATAACCCCAAAAGCTTTCACTTTCATATCATCAATAAAGCATCAATTTGTATAATAAGTTACAAATACTCACATCATGGCATTCACTATAATAATATTTCATTTTTATTGGTAATAATGTCATCAAACATTCTTAAGTTTTGTAGTTTTTAATATCCAATACACAGACAGCTGTACTCAGAAAATTACACACCAGAGAATCTGACCTGTAAATTTTTTTTAGTAAATCTTGAAGTTTTTAATAACCTATATTACAGAAACATTCTGAAAAAGTTACACAAATGAAGATCGACATATTGGTATTGATGTCATCTGAACTCTAAATATGTCGTAGCCTTCGTGTGATAGTGTTTATTGTAGTGTGTTTGTGTTTTGTTTTATTCTCTAAAAGCCATTATTTCTGAAAACTGACGATAGATGGATTTTGGAAAATAGGAAAATGATGTAGGAAAACTGAAATTTCACTGAAAACTGAAAAATTTTGGGTTCCAAGCTTCAAAATGATGGGTCATTTATTAAAATCTGTTCAGCCGTTTTCCCGTAATTTCCATTACCAGTTCAAATTATATATATAGATGAGAATTACTGAATTATTTCTCTTCTTTCTTTATTATATGATGTTAAAACATCTTTAGCATTAAAATGGTAGGTCAAGGAATGCAGGATTAGATGGTTAACAGATGATGAGTATATGTGATTCTTATGTGACTTCCAGTATACTGTTACAATTCATCATATTCCATATTCCTAAGCGGAAATGGAGCAGACAAGTAACTGGAGAGAAGCTTTCTAATTGGTGCCAATATGTGACACTAGAGAAAGAGACTTACGACTCGCATGTTTTTGTTTGCAGTAGGGTCATGTATAGTTTTCCGTTAAGATGTATTGTACATGTAATGGAACTGGTCTCCATACTTGTCCCGAAAGCGCTTGTGATCAGCTGCATCCAAGGCTGTTGCCACTCGTTTCATTGCACCCCTGAAAACATAAAATAACTTAAGGCATATTGATACTTAAGTACAAGTTGCATTATGCTTCAAGTTCTGAACTGTTCCAGTTTACAGCCTAATTGTCCCCCCCCCCTCCCCCAGTGGCTTACATTTTGGAAGATTTAATTTTGCATCTTTCATCCCAGTAAAACTTGCTTTTGGACTAATGAAGTTAATTTTTTAACTTTGAGGCTTGTAATGCAGTAAAACTTCATTTATACGTTTTTTGTGAGGTCTGAAGAAAAAACGTAGAAGTGAGGAAAACATACAACAAAAATGACATTTAATTACATCTGAAATAGTATTAATAATTATTAACATGTGATTATTTCACGAAAAAAAATTCAGTTACAAACATACTTCTCTTCCTTCCACTCATTGGAATTAAAAAATAAATCAGTAATCTACTTGTCATGTCAGGTTGAGTCTACTGTCAAAATATTTTCAGTTTGGAGGTGTGTCAGGATAATTGCATTCAGTGCGGTCACAGCTTGGATCTGGATTCTCTTTGTTTAAAATGTTTCATTTCTTCCTTCTGCACATACTTCTCTCCCCTCTCTGAATTGATTCTCCCACTGATGCATAACCAATTTACTGAAGTTAGCATGTGCGGAGACAAGACGTGTGAAGCAGCTTCACTGGAGAAGCCTGGAGGATCTATTCATCACGTAGCTCTAATGTTCTCCACCTACGACAGTGTAGGTCTTGTGATACTGGTCTTACTACTTTGGATAGACAAAGATACTGCTGACAGCAGTGTCGAATCCTATTATATTCATCCGTGATATACTATTACTGTTGTCAACACTGTGACCATTACAGAAATTAAATGTAGATAATACAGTAATGTATTAGGCCCTAGTAGTTCTCTGCAGTGATATGAACTAGAACCAGTCACTACAGCATGAGACTGTCAACAAACTTGCCATAATAGTTGTACACGTAAGGGGACCGGGAATCTCCTATCTTAACACATGTTAAATTAGTGATATTTACAGTGCCTTTTCTCTAAAACTGTTGGGAGTAGAAACAATGAAGCTTTTAGAGTTTATTTCTAACACTCTTATAAGTAATCTGATGGAAGGGTTTTAAAAAATAACAATATTTTATAAATTTATAATTTTTTTTTAATATGTAAATTTTCATCTCATTTTTTGCTATATTTTTTAAGAAATCTGCTTTAAAAGCCATTATTTTTTAAAAAACCCTGATGTTAATTTATGCTCCAATACCAACTAAATACACACAGAAAATTTGAAATAAATCTAACCACTATAAACTGAGATATGGTACACTTTATAGAGAAAAATACAAACTTACGGAAAATGGCTGCCAAAGTTATCAGAACACGCTAGCTGCATATTTCTCATCGTAGATAAAAATTTTAAAAATATATTTCCATAATAATAATGCGCATAAATGATATACCGTTGGAAAGAGGATTTTTTTCAGAGAATATAAATCAATTAAAAAAGAAAACAAAAATAAAAATTCTGAGCATATTATTGGGTCCCAGGCCCCTTAAATAGGCACTACATTATACAAATTAACCTTCACAACATATAAATATTAAACTTAAAATTGATTGCAAAAAATTAAAATCTTCATGAGACAAAGCAACAGCACACAATCTTGCTTTAAGCACTCTGAGTGAACCAAGTGCTCTAGATCTGTAGATATACATTAGTAATGAGGCTTGTCATGATTATGCAAGCAGGATAGCCAGGTCAAGTTCTGAATCTTTTCTTGTCCATTTTAACATGGGCCATGTCAAACAACTTAAGTCCTATAGCCAATATCAAACAACAGAATCTATTGAGAAGAAAATGTATTTGATATAAATAAATGCTCAAATGTAAGACTGTTGTAAAAAATTAATCATTAACTTGATCATTCTGTGAATATGAAACATTTTATAACCTATTTTCAAATACTAGCAATATTTTAGCATGTTCTTATGGAAATTAATAAAATCACAGAAGTTAATCTGACGAGTATAAAGTCAGAATGGTAAAGTGTTTTTTAATATTCTATATAATGAAATTTGTGAGTGAAACGAGATTACTATAAATTTGTCACTCTTTAACCACAGTCTAATATATACAGTCACGAAGCTTGAGTTGTTGAGGATACTAGCGGATAGGGACCGATGGCGGGCTTATGTGAGGGCGGCAATGAACCTTCGGGTTCCTTAAAAGCCATTTGTAAGTAAGTAAGTAACTAGAAACAATAGACTGTGCAGGTACTATTTCACATTGTCTGTAATGAGGCGATAGTAGCGATCCTAGTGGTTAGCAATTATCTATGGATGCATATTTACTACAGATTGAGCTTCGTGACTGTATATACTACACTGTGCTTTAACTCTGGTAGCATATGCTTCATGATTTTAATGTAGTAAAACAGCCTATTTTGTGGAATTATGTCCACATGTCGACACTTGCATCAGATACAGATATAATTGAGTGATACACCAACACATTTGCATGAGCGGCTAATTTAAAATTAGTTGATCTGTACATAGGTGTATTATAGACTACAAATAATGAATACCTTTTGAAAATTTTTTTGGATAGTCTAGTAAACGGTGTGTTCTGTTTTGCTCGTATGTCTGTGAGTCCAGGATATTTATCTTTGTCAGATTTCTTTTTCTTCTTGCGTCCTCGGCCATTTCTTTTCTCTGGCATTTTTAAGTCTACCCCAGTAGCTTGCTGAAAAAAAGAGGAAAGTATTATGTTCATAAAGTAAAAAGAACCCATAACTCTTTAGTGACACTTAAAACACATTCTAAATTATTCTTTTTAAATAGAGAATGGATCATGTGGTGAAGTGGGGCATCACTGCTTAGACAGGGCCCTTTCCCTTCGTGCCTGTACATCTCTTTCTCGTGTCAGAGACCCTGAGAGATATGAGTAACTCATTTCATGCAGCACCATTTAGAAAATTTTTCTTTGAAACTCCTGTCAAGGGAATCATGATGTTATACCTCTTTTCATGCAACTTAATTCATGAAGATAGTGGCTTTTAGCTGCCCAGAACAACACGAACCGTTTGTGCTTCAGCAATGTTGCCTAGTTGAATTGCTAAGATCAGTTGCTGTTTGTTATAGTAAGTTATATATTACATGTGTTCAGACAAAATGTTGTAGGCACGAAGAAGATGAGACATATGAACTAAGTCGTGTTAAAAGCATTATACAGTAGCTACAGTTCACTTACAAATTGTCCTACCTTATATGTAGATATAGTACAGTTATACATGAACGAAAAACATAGTAAATTTTTACTGTAGTATATGGTAAGGATTTTTCCCGTCCTTAGGTTTGAACCTGCAAACTTCAGACCTAAATGGGATCAGTCAGAATTTATTTCTGACAGATGTAGTCAGCATTGCTAAATCTGGTGGACAGATCCATCTGTGTACCTTAAGATCCTCAAGAAGCTGAGGATCCTGCCAGTCTGGACATTGCTGTTGCTTATTTTCTGCTTCTCTGACAACTTTTTGAGCATCTTCTGGGTTCGAGCACTGCCCTGTCTTGTCCCTTGCAATGATCGGACCATGGAAAGGGCACTGAAACAGAAGTCATACGATATCTGAAATATATGGTTGAAAAACATTCTCACTGAAGTAGGGAAATTGTAAAAATATACTAGATTTGTTTTTAATGTAAGAATATTATAGAAATAATGTATTGAAACTAGAGTATCGTTTTTGTTATTTCATATTGGAGTGAAAATGGCAAGTTGTAGCCGATTTAAGTGAACACCATATTTTAACGTTTTGGTGGCTACTTCATTCACACACAACCCCCAGAATGTCTGGAGGACCACACCTGCTGTTGGTCGACGGGTCCATTGGACCTAGCTGAGAGGTCTTGTTGATCACCAGCTTTCCCTCCTTAAGCCACTGGAGGACGATTTTAGTGCAATGGCAGGTCAGCACTAGGAACAGAAAAGTAGAAAGAGGAGGAAGGAAAGGGAAATGAACCCCTAGGCCTCGAATGCTCTAATGCCGTCGGGGTCGAAGAAAGTAAGAGTTCAGTCAGAGGACTGGATAGGAAAGGGTAAAGAGGGAATTAGGTATTGAATAGAGGAAAATTATACCAAATTTGGTCATTAACTCATCAAGCTGACCAGTGCTAATTGATGAGTAGCCCCTCCCTTTAGTTCAGCTTGTAAATTATGCTTACTAACAGCTGCACCACGGAAAGGTAGGGATGGGGCATTGGGTATTTGTCCAGGTTGGTTCCTTAAAGCCTTCAATGGGAAGGATTAATGGCTCTCCCCCCTGTATCCGACAGATACCCAATATATCTGAAAATCTGTGCTTCAGTGGCTGGCCATGATAATATCTTTGAAAAATATTGGAGTGCAAGAGGTCAAATGACTTTATTGTCAAACACCTGGCATTAAAAAACAACAACAACATTGTTTTTGTTATTTCTTAATATCAACTCTACTCTACGTAGCATATTAATGAAAGTAATCTACTTCTTTCAAGACAGTGTTATATATTATTTACGTTTTAATTCAATAAACAGTGTTAATATTTATTCAATGTTGGATAATCCTAGAGATAAGTTAAATTATTTCTAAGTATCCACTTCCAATGAGTCCATTGTGCTTACCTCTTTAACATATTAACACTGTTCATTCAGTTCTATTCATTGTCATGGGTTTAAAGCAGGCATGTCAGAAATCAGACACTGAAAGTGCAGTGTATGTGCGCGGAATGCCGGTCTGTGCAGATTGCGTCATTCACGTGTTGCTCTTACCAGTTCTTAGCGGGAGGGATGTACAAGAAGCTATTCTGCACTTCTAGTGTTCAATTAAATTGACATTTGGACATTATAAACACACTTAGCAGAAGGACAAAACACAATTATTGTCAGTGTCTATATTTGATAATAATTGTAACACAAGAAACAATAGACTTACTCAGTTACAATTCACAAAGCAGTCGTTTGTAAAGAATCATTTATTTACATGATTTGTATACAGTATTTGAAGAAAATATAAATATTGCAGTAATTTCGAAACAACAAAAAACGAACACAGTATTTCATTTTACATAGTAGGTACTGATTATTTCAAAGTAATACCCTTTCATTGTTCCTCAAGCATTATTGGGACCATTGGTGCACAAATGTTAAAGAAAATATTTTACTCCCAATTACATGCAATAGGACACTGTGAGGCTTTTACACTGGAATCATTTCCTTGATGTATATTAATATAAATTCAGATTATTATTAATAAATTGGATAAATTAAGCTTGAATTTAAATTTATATATAGTTTATTTGGAAAACGGTGAGAGCAAGTATCAGCAAGTTGGAAGCGTTACTGAATTGAGTTAAAAGAGTACTTAACAAGCTGTGAAGCGAGGACATTTTCTTTATGTCAGGTTTAAAGATTTATTAACATAAGTATATTACGATAATATAGTAACGTGAGATGGAAAATTCGCCATTATGTATTATTTTTCCAGAAAAATTTTCCGCCTTTCAACTTCAAGATCTTCACATGTATTCTTCACTCAATATTCTCATCACTTATCAGCTTATCAAATAAAAGTTGTAAGTCGTCTAACCATTGATGGCTGTGTTAGTACAGACTCCAAAACAACGTCACTGTCATGTTTATCTTGCTGTGAGAGTACTAATTAAGAAATAAGAGCTGGCGAACTTTACTAATCTCATTTAAATTCTCACATCACTATTAGGTCAACATGATATGATGAAAGCCTTTCATTTTAAAATAATTACTGTTGGCTGAGGAAAACCTCATAACAGTTATGTTATATGATTCGTGATTTCTCTTCTTCGTTATATCTGTGGACTCCTCACTTTATTTTTCATAACACATTCACAATCACAGCTCAATGAGCACACCCGTACTGATCTGTGTTACTGAAACCAAAGCGTCCACACCTGTGGAGTAACGGTCAGCGCGTCTGGCCGCGAAACCAGGTGGCCCGGGTTCGAATCCTGGTCGAGGCAAGTTACCTGGTTGAGGTTTTTTCCGGGGTTTTCCCTCAACCCAATGCGAGCAAATGCTGGGTAACTTTCGGTGCTAGACCCCAGACTCATTTCACGGGCATTATCACCTTCATTTCATTCAGACGCTAAATAACCTAGATGTTGATACAGTGTCGTAAAATAACCCCCCCCCCCCCCAAAAAAAAAAACCAAAGCTGTTCTGCTACTGCAGGTAATGTACAGCTCTGCCGTGTTCCCCTCCAAGCTGATTTACTCCCTCCAGGTAGGGGAATAGGAACTGCACATCACAAAGAGACAAGTGCACAATGTGCAGGGTGTTGACATGCCTGGTTTAAAGTCTTAAGAATCTTCAAATTAATGCTGGGAATGAGTTTTATATTTTCCTCATTCGAGCGTTACACATTGCTGTTGTCTTATGGAGCCAGAGACGAAAAAATAGCCTAAAATTCTGCACTGAGTCCATTTATTCAGGAAAAGAGTCGTTTGTGATGCAAATCTGCTCTGGTATCTCCCAAAGGAAGCCAGGTCTTGTTAAAGCATTTAAGAGTTTCAGTGGCCTTAAAAATCCATTGCTCTTGCCCGAATTCTAACCTACAAACCTTGGCTTCAATTGTAAGCATAGTACAGTGCTGATGACAACACATTACTGTACCTATCATATAAGCATTCAGACTTTAATGTCTATTACGCACCTGTAGATAAGAAATTCTAAGTGCTATACCTTGTATCTGTCTTTACGTGGACAGAGCTTCCCACTGGGCAGAGGTGCTCGGCAAGCCCACTCGACTGGTTCGAATTTGCCGGTGAACTCAATCACTCTAGTTCGTATGCCTGATAATCCTTCAGGAACCGGTACTTCTTCTAATTCTTCCAGAGATGTGTACCAGAACCGGGACCCTTCAGCTCTGACTCTGACATAAACATAACAAGAAAAATATTATTAGGTACAAAGACTGTTATACATGATTGAGTCATTTCTTATGTATATAAAATGCTTTTTTTTTTACTTTGGAAACAAGCCACCACATTGTCAAATTTAGGTACTATGGTATTAGTATCTACAGATTCGCGAATTTATTTTTATTTATCTTTGGTTTTGAGCATAACAAAGAATTTGATGCCTTTAAAAGTGACAGTGAGGAACTTACGCATCATTTGCATGATCAGAGAATTATTTTTTTTCTCTCAATGAATGCCTGTATAACATATTTAAGCATAAACAACTGTAGCACTTGTAACTCACTCCATCAGTTTTATTATAATTTCTCTCAGTGAATGCCTGTATAATATATTTAAGCATAAACAACAGTAGCACTTGTAACTCACTCCTTCAGTTTTATTATAATTTCTCTCAGTGAATGCCTGTATAACATATTTAAGCATAAAGAACTGTAGCACTTGTAACTCACTCCTTCAGTTTTATTATATTTCTCTCAATGAATGCCTGTATAACATATTTAAGCATAAACAACTGTAGCACTTGTAACTCACTCCTTCAGTTTTATTATAATTTCTCTCAGTGAATGCCTGTATAACATATTTAAGCATAAACAACTGTAGCACTTGTAACTCACTCCATCAGTTTTATTATAATTTCTCTCAGTGAATGCCTGTATAACATATTTAAGCATAAACAACTGTAGCACTTGTAACTCACTCCTTCAGTTTTATTATAATTTCTCTTAGTGAATGCCTGTATAACATATTTAAGCATAAACAACTGTAGCACTTGTAACTCACTCCTTCAGTTTTATTATAATTTCTCTCAGTGAATGCCTGTATAACATATTTAAGCATAAACAACTGTAGCACTTGTAACTCACTCCTTCAGTTTTATTATAATTTCTCTCAGTGAATGCCTGTATAACATATTTAAGCATAAACAACTGTAGCACTTGTAACTCACTCCTTCAGTTTTATTATAATTTCTCTCAGTGAATGCCTGTATAACATATTTAAGCATAAGCAACTGTAGCACTTGTAACTCACTCCATCATTTTATTATAATTTCTCTCAGTGAATGCCTGTATAACATATTTAAGCATAAACAACTGTAGCACTTGTAACTCACTCCTTCAGTTTTATTATAATTTCTCTCAGTGAATGCCTGTATAACATATTTAAGCATAAACAACTGTAGCACTTGTAACTCCTTCAGTTTTATTATAATTTCTCTCAGTGAATTCCTGTATAACATATTTAAGCATAAACAACTGTAGCACTTGTAACTCACTCCTTCAGTTTTATTATAATTTCTCTCAGTGAATGCCTGTATAACATATTTAAGCATAAACAACTGTAGCACTTGTAACTCACTCCATCAGTTTTATTATAATTTCTCTCAGTGAATGCCTGTATAATATATTTAAGCATAAACAACTGTAGCACTTGTAACTCACTCCTTCAGTTTTATTATAATTTCTCTCAGTGAATGCCTGTATAACATATTTAAGCATAAACAACTGTAGCACTTGTAACTCACTCCTTCAGTTTTATTATAATTTCTCTCAGTGAATGCCTGTATAACATATTTAAGCATAAACAACTGTAGCACTTGTAACTCACTCCTTCAGTTTTATTATAATTTCTCTCAGTGAATGCCTGTATAACATATTTAAGCATAAACAACTGTAGCACTTGTCACTGACTCCTTCAGTTTTATTATAATTTCTCTCAGTGAATGCCTGTATAACATATTTAAGCAAAAACAACTGTAGCACTTGTAACTCACTCCATCAGTTTTATTATAATTTCTCTCAGTGAATGCCTGTATAATATATTTAAGCATAAACAACTGTAGCACTTGTAACTCACTCCTTCAGTTTTATTATAATTTATCTCAGTGAATGCCTGTATAACATATTTAAGCATAAGCAACTGTAGCACTTGTAACTCCATCATTTTATTATAATTTCTCTCAATGAATGCCTGTATAACATATTTAAGCGTAAACAACTGTAGCACTTGTAACTCATTCTATCAATTTTATTATAATGTCGAATTGTGATGGTATGAAATAAGAAAAGGCTAAAAATTGAGACAAGATTGTCATGTTATTTAGAACGCTTCAAAATATCAATTACAACACAGTCATGTTACCATGGAAGTATAAAACAAGAGAAGTATTGTTGCCCGAATTTACGAAACAATATAAATTTCTATGGATGTTATTATTCAGTTAACTGTCTGAAGACAGGTTTGAATCTCATAAGTGAAACCAATAAGGCATCACTCATGAGGCAAATAAGCCAGGAGATAATGGGATAAGTGTCAAAATTAGTGCCCATAATAGTAAGGCTATTCATATTCAGTAGAAGTTCACATAATATTATTGACATTCACACAGTGAATAGAAATAATTTAAATGTCCTTTAAATGCTCTGAAAACTTACTAATGTACATCAAAACCAAATCAGGTATAGACACAGTTGTTTTCAGTTGTTAGACTTCAACAAACTAAATTTGATAACTCAATCCCAAGGGAAAAAATGGAACTCTCTGCATCAAAATCCACAGTTAATTCCCGATTTACCACGAAAATCGTCTGTAGCTGCATTTAGATTGGCAATAGGCCATGATTGTTTGGCCAAGCACCTGCATAGAATTGGAATATATCAGTCCCCTAACTGCCCATTGTGCAACTCAAACCAAGAAATGGATTCGGAACACCTCAAAATCTGTGCTTCAGTGGCTGGTCATGATAATATCTTTGAAAAATATTGGAGTGCAAGAGGTCAAATGACTTTATTGTCAAACGCCTGGCATTAGAAAACAACAACATAGACACAGTAAAAGTTTTCAATAGTCCACACCTGTGGAGTAATGGTTAGCGTGTCTGACTGCAAAACCAGGTGGCCCAGGTTCGAATGCCGGTCGGGGCAAGTTACCTGGTTGAGGTTTTTTTGCAGGGTTTTCCCTTAACTCAATACGAGCAAATGCAGGTAACTTTCGGTGCTGGATCCCAGACTCATTTCACCAGCATTATCACCTTCATTTAATTCAGACGCTAAATAACCTGAGATGTTGATACAGTGTCGTAAAATAACCCAATAAAAAAGTTTCCAATAAGAGAAGAATTTTACTAATTACATTAGTCACAACACAGGGACAATGTAGTAGAACTGTAAAAATATGCTGAGGGAACCTCAAAACATGTACTGGTACTATTCTATTTTCATGCTTTGTATATTTCTATAGTCACTTACGCCATCATTGTGGGAGTAGCTACATTTTCGTCCTCCCAATGGTACAGGTCAATGTCGAATGGGACTTTGGGTGCCACAGCTAACAGCTTTGCTTTTCTATCCATTTTTGAGCTGCCTTTGGAAGTTGAAGGTATTGGTTCTTCCTCTGGTTTTGTGGTTTTGTGTGAAGTTTTGTTCTTGGAAGCTGACTCTGTTTTAGAAATTATTTCTGGAGGTTTTGGTACCGATTTTGTTGTCTTCAGTGATGACAGGGTAGATTGCGCTGATGTAGGATCCTAAAATAATAATAATAATAATAATAATAATAATAATAATAATTTATTTTATTTATTTATATTTAATGTGCTGTACAACAGCCAGTGGCCAATAAAGGTCAGCACAAATATAACAAAAACATAATACAATAATAATTATTACACATAAATACAATTACAATTAATTACAATAATGAAGATGAATGGATAAATAATGGATGACTTTAAAATACATAACTAAGAATACTTTGAGACAATGATAATTGAGTATAATGCCTAAAAGAATACATAAATGATAAATCGTTGCCAAGAGCAAACTAAGTCTATACATTGAAGGGATCGAATTCGCAGCCATGCATGTTGGCATTTTTAATGCATCTGGAGAGTGGTGAAAGAAATTTCGAATTTCTAATATAGAAAAGTTTGTGGGCTCTCATATCTTTTGTTGGAATACGTAAGGTAATATTGTTTAAGAAAGAGTCACAGGATATATCACCTTTGAGGACTTTGCAAAAGAACGGATAATCTAGCTCATGGTGTCTACCATATAGATTTTGACAATTAAAATATTCACATTTTTTCTCATAACTATACCCGGAATTAATGGGCAGAAATCTGAATAAACATAAAGATATAAATTTTCTTTGTATATTTTCTAATTTAGCCGAGTCCGTAGTTGTAATCGAGTTCCAAACTACAGATGCATATTCGAGTTTCGATCGCACCAATGTATAGTAAAGTAATAATAATAATAATAATAATAATAATAATAATAATACACCTGACGCTTCAGCTAACCCTGTTGCGGTTACTGTTTCCAAATAGAAAATAAAAGTAAATTCTTGCTACATTACCTTTTCGTTATTCTCTTCTGACCATATATTCCAGCCTGTCTTTGTTGACTGTTTCTGGGTTCCATGCACCTTTTCTGTAGATGGGGCGGGTATAGGTGTATCTGCAACTGGTGTATTCTCATACCCTTCTTTCTCTTTAACTTCCTCAAAGTCGGAATCAGACGTGTCACTTGCATCTTGTGCCACAGTGTGCTGTCTCAGCAGCAGGTACTTCTTTGATGCCTTCTCAAGTGAATCTTTCAGATCTATGATCTTCTTCAGCTGATCTGAGCTATCTATTGAGTTTACATGTAAAACATCAGTATACGATTTTACACTTTTTTTTTAAATTCAAATTCAAATTTATATTTGAAATGATACAAAATGTGTTCGAAAGAAGTACACTCCAGTATTATTGCCGCGCTCTCATGGTTAACATGTCGGCATCGTACAATAACATGCGGTGTTCTTTTAAAACATAATTTTGCCGACCGATTGTTGCTCTGTAGGTTTCACTCTAAGCGTCACGTTGTCACATCTACTTCGTCGATAAGAATAAGCACTAGTTTGTTATATTGTTAAATGGCTATTATTATTATTATTATTATTATTATTATTATTATTATTATTATTATTATTATTATTTCATATACGAGTACGTTGACATTCTTAAAGCCTAATAATAATAATTTTTAATCACATAACTTAATGTTCGTCCTCAACACAAGACATTGCAACCTCTGTTTTAGTCCACGTGGATTAGACAAATAGATGTCATTTAATAATGGAAGCAGCTTATTGGTTGCAATATTGAAATTGAGGCGAATGATTGGAGCGGCGACATAAGAAATTGAAAACAACAATGCAATTAAATTTCAAACACCTGCCGAATGTTATGCACGAGGCTGCTCAAAGACCTGCCGAATGTTAACCATGAGAGCGCGGCAATAATAATTTGTGTAGGGGTATTATGGTAACAATGCAGGAACTTTACTTATAAATCTGTGCATCCACAAAGAAACAATCATGAACCATAATAATTGTAACTTTAACACTAGTCAATAGAAAAACACGTAAATTTGCACACACCGAGCCAATAATGAATGAAAAGATTGAACATGAACAAAGCTACCATGTGACCTCACACTGAATTTTCAAATTCATTCTTGGTGCGTTCATTTATATTCATAATTGGCTCTCATTCAAAACAAAACATGCGCGGTATATTATTAAGATTTATAACCTCATTAATTAATTTAAATAAAAAGTAAAGTCAGTGTGTCTCATTTACATATCATAAATGTCCAGGGAAAATAATGCTGTAGCATGCCTGATTTAAAATTTTCAAAGGTCCTGCTTATTTGATGTTGGTACTACCACAATATTACAAGTTTCCTAATAATAATAATAATAATAATAATAATAATAATAATAATAATAATAATAATAATAATAAATAATTAGGCCTTTAGCTTTTATAGGCCTGATTCGTTCGCATATAATAATAATAATAATAATAATAATAATAATAATAATAATAATAATAATAATGCCTTTAGCTTTTATATGCCTGATATGCTCCCATCCAGCAGTGCATCCCATTATTATTCTAGGCATTGTTTTTTGTTCATTTTGACAAAGCTTCAGAAACAGTTATTTTTATATTTCTTAATTTTGGCTGCAAAACGGTATTTGTCGGATACAGGGGGGAGAGCCATTAATCCTTCCCATTGAAGGCTTTAAGGAACCAACCTGGACAAATACCCAATGTTCCATCCCTACCTTCCCGTGGTGCAGCTGTTAGTAAGCATAATTTTACAAGCTGAACTAAAGGGAGGGGCTACTCATCAATTAGCACTGGTCAGCTTGATGAGTTAATGACCGAATTTGGTATAATTTTCCTCTATTCAATACCTCAATTCTCTCTTTACCCTTTCCTATCCAGTCCTCTGACTGAACTCTTACTTTCTTCGACCCTGACAGTATTAGAGCATTCGAGGCCTAGGGGTTCATTTCACTTTCCTTCCTACCCTTCCTACTTTTCTGTTCCTAGTGCTGACCTGCTATGGCACTAAAATCGTCCTCCAGTGGCTTAAGGAGGGAAAGTTGGTGATCAACAAGATCTCCCAACTAGGTCCAGTGGACCCGTTGACCAACAGCAGGTGTGGTCCTCAAGACATTCTGGGGGTTGTGTGTGAATGAAGTAGCCACCAAAACATTAAAATATGGTGTTCACTTAAATCGGCTACAACTTGCCATTTAGATTGGCAACAGGCCATGACTGTTTGGCCAAGCATCGTGCATAGAATTGGAATATATCAGTCTCCTAACTGTCCATTGTGCAACTCAAATCAAGAAATGGATTTAGAACATCTCAAAATCTGTGCGTCAGTGGCTAACCATGACAATATCTTTGAAAAACATTGGAGTGCAAGAGGTCAAATGACTTTATTGCCAAATGCCTGACATTAGAAAACAACAACATGTTTCTTAATTTTATCAATGACCAGGACTTTGTCTTTTTGTTTCAGAATCAAAACTTCACTGTCATACAGAAGACTAGACGGTCTTATGTATTGTACATCTTTATTATAGAAGATTTTTTTGTGAATTTTACAGCTGCTTTTATGGACTTGGTTTTTCATATGATATATCAACAACCCAGGTAATTAAAATTTTATATTTATTCCAAACATCTGTTCATTGTAATTTTGTTTCAGATTGAATTCTGTCTCAAAATCGTTGTTACTTTGATGTTTCAATGCTATCTCCAATCCATAATCTTGTACTAAATTGCACAATGTATGTTTCCTTGAATTATGGGAAGGTCCGCTATCCTTATGAGTGAACCACAACCGATGTACATGAGTGTCTCAAAAAATTACACTTGAGTTTATTTTCACTTGCTGCCAATATCTGCAAACTTAAGTAATTAATCAACTTAACAACTCACAATTTTGCAATGTTAAAAAAAAGAACACAAATTACAGCAATTTGGAAGCTATTTGCTTGTTAACTTACCAGATGCCTTGGTGATAATTTTTATCCACGTCTTTACAGTTGGTAAAAACCTGTTGTTGATTAGCTTATACATATCTCTGGCATTATCAAAGATGTCAGCATTTTCAGCAGTTTCTTTAACTGTGGTTGAATCTATAAGAGAAATAATTTTAATAAATTCTTGAAACTCAATTTTGGTTTATTTAATTGTGTATACATGATTATTACTTATAAATATACGGTAGACTAAGCACATATTAGCGAGAATTTAAAAATTTAATATCCTCATTACAACGAACTTGTATCCTAAAATATGTTATTAAATAGATGTTTAGCAAATTTATTTATTGGTAATGTGATGTCGTAGTCGAAAGAAAAATAAAGAAGATAAACGTGTGAATACTAAATGAGGCAGTAGAGCAAGTGTACAGCTTCAAATACTCGTACTTGGGGTGTACTATAAACAGTATTATGAGCTGCTATCAGGACGTCAAAAAGAGGATAGCAATGGCCAAGGAAGCTTTTAATAGAAAAAGGAGAATCTTCCGCAGTCCTCTGGAAAAAGAACTAAGGAAGAGACTAGTGAAGTGTTCTGTGTGGAGTGTGTAGCATTGTATGGGGCAGAAACATGGACATTATGACGAAGTGAAGAAAACGACTAGGAGCATTTGAAATGTGGCTATAGAGAAGATTGGAGCATGTGAAATAGACAGACAGAATAAGAAATGAAGCTGTGTTGGAAAAAGTGGGTGAAGAAAGAATGATGCTGAAACTGATCAGAAACAAAAAAAGGAATTGGCTGGGTCACTGGCTGGGAAGAAACTTCCTACTGAAGAATGCAGTGGAAGGAATGGTGAACGGGAGAAGAGTTTGGGACAGAAGAAGATATTAGATGATAGACGATATTAAGACATATTGATCATATGCAGAGACTAAGAGGAAGGTAGAAAATAGGAAAGATTGAAGACTGCTGGGTTTGCAGTGAAAGACTTGCCCTTGGGCAGAACATTATGTATGTATGCTCTCGTAGCACAACATAGCTCATGATAGTTATTTTTCTTTAGTTTTCTTGCACTCAGTTGCCTTATCTTAGTTCTTGTGTAGTGAATAATAAAAGAATAAAATTCTGTATTTAGGTTTTTCATTACACATTATCAAGCCTTGCAACTGATCTATGAATTTCGGGTGCTCTGTTAACAGTAAAAGCAAGCATGTGAAATGTAAATTATCAGTACCGGTAATTTATTTGAACCCCATAGGCAGAAATGCATAAAATAGATTCTAGTTATGGATAGATTTCATCTTACACAATCAGAATGACAAATTAATGAAGCGATATAGGCATTTATACATGTAGAAACACTTAGCATGTCGTTGTAATGCTCCTTTGAGTGTTCCTGCTGTAATAAGTACGACTACTATTTATATTACACTTATTATCATCAAGACATAAACACAGGTGGGTAAAATTTATCTGTGAGCCACTAAAATAGTTCAGACATTGAGAAGTTGTATTGAAAATCCTACCAAACCATAAATTGTTTCATATGCTGGAGCCATTTCTGGCATTCTCAGGTATCTAAAAATAATATTCATATAAACTTATGCCTCATATCACTTCGATCTCAAGTCACTGTTCCTTTATTTTACAGCAACATTATGTTATGGGTATTTATCTTTAAAGAAAATGCATAAAGTGAATTTTTTGTGTCTTGATACAAACACTGTAATGCTTCATTTTCTCTACGAAAAACTTTGCGTACTTTTCTGCAGATGTATGCTCATAAACAGCATCTTGTATACACTGTATTGATTACGAATGAAGCTGCATTCCCTATTAATGATGTGCTGTTTTCACATTACTGGATTGTAGAAAATCCACACACTTCTGTTAACCCAAAATTCCAACAACAATCCAGCATTAATGTCTGAGCAAGGATAATACGTGATCATTTATCAGGCCCTTCTGTTCTGGCTGGAAGACTAACAGGAAAATATCACTACAGTTTTTCAAAGAAAAATTTTGAACGAGTTGTTGTCAGTACAATTTGTTGTATGTTTTATGCACAGTGGTGCTTCATCTCATTTTAGTCAAATTGCTAGAAACTTTTTGGATAATTAATTCCCAAATAAATGGGTTAAAAATCTGTCAGAAGACCTAGAACAAGATGGGACATTGAAAAAAGAGGGAAACTATGGCAAGAAGTAGTGTAAGATAAAAGCTGGAAGGACCGTGAGGATGTTAAATACTCAACCCCATAACCAGTGACACAAGTCTAGATGAAGAAGATAAATGGATTGGTGAGAAAGAACCATTGTCCAGCCTCCATGTGCTCAGACCTCAATCTACTTGAATTTTACTTGTGGCCATGTCAAATCTATTATTTACTTAACATCAGTTGAAAATTTTTTAATTCTCTGATATATTGAATAAGACTGTCAGCAAATTTGGCAAACATCTGGATTTATTTAATGGGCGAGAAGAGCGCTATGATGTATTGCAGGGATTTTAGTAAGGTGCAAGGAGTTGGATATTTCCTGTAAAGACAAATAAATATATTGTTGCCTGAATATAAAAGCAACTCCAATTATTTTGATTCCAAGTGATAGCAGGCATAAATTTATAATAGTTATTTATAGTACTTGTGAGGTAAGTGCATCTTTATTGCGCGAGTAGAAAGATTTAAGCACGAGGCATCAGCCGAGTGCTTAAATTACACGAGTGCAATAAAGATCACGCTCACAAGTACCATACGTAATTTTATCCATGACCATAACGAAAAATTCTGTTTTATAAAAGAAAATATGTTGAAAATAAGTCCTCATATAATCACATATCATGGCATGGATTTTAGAATCGATACGTGTACTAGGTAGGTCATGTTGTAGGAGGCCATGATTAGTGAAGAATGGTCTCTAAGGCGTTGGATAACTAACAAATTATAATTAATTATCTAATTTTAATATATATTTTTTTCATTTTAAACGTGTATTTTCGTCTTTTTGAAGTTTCAGGGATTATTTAGAAGTGTTCATGGGACTAATGTGATTAAAATAATTTCACATTTTACTTCTGTAAACTTAAAAGGAATATTAAAACACAATTTATCATTATGTCTGTTTAGCTCAGTTGACTAACACGTGTTGTTTTACAATCCTATAAACCCAACTTCGCAGGTTTAAGTCTCCTCGCATCCCAAAAGGTAAATTATTACATAATTTAAAAAAAAAAATACATATTAGATATGGATACAATGCACAAATTACGACGTAATAGATAGAGAAAAGAGGAGATTGGGTGTATGTATATTTAAGAAATGGTAATAAAGAAGTAGAGATGATATCATTCTAGTAACTAATATATTAACTTCTTGAGTAATAGTTGAATGGAAAAATATATGTGTGTATCCGGGTACTAGGAAAATACTAATGAACTGTGAGATAAAGTTCAGACTGTGAGGTAAAGTCTTTATCTCTCTAGTGGAATAAAGTAATGTTGAATAAAAGCCTCTTTACAAACGCAAAAGTATTTAGTAAAGGCATGTTTTTCGTTATGGTCATGGATAAACGTTTTTTATTATTGATTCCATCCCTGAAGTAGATGCCACTTATTATGAAACATTCTGTATAACCACGAAAAGTAATAAAGTATTGATTTTGCATTAATATTTATTAAACTTTAAGAAAAGCTACGTTTCAACAACATACACAATAAAATCCATATTTCAATGTGTTAGTACATTATACAAAACATTTTATTAATACTGCATTAAAACTGAAGCTTTACACTTAACTGCAGGAAGTTTGCAATTAAAATGTTAAAAAAATATAAGCTTTGTCTTAGTTTTGTGCACTTTTTCCATCCCTGATCTAAACAGTTATATTTATTAAGAATTACGTTATTTCTGGATAATAGTATTATACCTGTATTTACATTTACTTCAATACTGTATTTTGAGCTGAGCATTCCGTACTGTCGAAAATTAATGTCATCTTCTTCTTCTTCTTCTTCTTCAGAATCTGACGTGCCGCTTTCGAAGTCAGAATTTTCCACTTGTGAGCCACTGTCTTCCACTTCATGTTTACTTGTTGACGGTAAGTGCAATTCTTTCTCATCAGTTGCTCTGTTTGGTTCACAGTCTTTTTCACTATCACTCTGTGTGTCTTCATTCACTTTATTTCCCATCTGTTTTACAATGTCGTTATCTCCAGTTTCTTTTGATTTCGTTTCTTTCCCATTCTCCTCTTGAATAAAGAAATCTTCTGGTGTTGGTAAGAGTAGATTAATGCAGTTCTCAAGTGTCGTAAGTGTACTTGTTATTTCTGGCTGCATTTCTGTAAACAAAAAAAAAAAGTTTTAGCCACAAATTTTAATTTCAAGAAAGCCCATCGGCCAGTTGATCAGAAATCATGTACTGGCAGATAAAAATGTAGGGGCATACTTTCTCAAGAGTATTTGGATTTTCCCTGCTTCTTGCATTCCATAATTGTCATATTAATAAGGACCTTCGTGCATTTATTATTATTATTATTATTATTATTTTAGTTTGTTATTTAACTACGCTGTATCAACTACTAGGTCATTTAGCGTTGATGGGATTGATGATAGCGAGATGAGATCGAGAATTCGCCATAGATTACCCGACATTTGCCTTACGGTTGGGGAAAACCTCTGAAAAAACCTAACCAGATAATCAGCCCAAGTGGAAATCAAACCCACTCCCAAGCACAACTTCAGATAGGCAGGGAAGAGCCTCAGCCAACTGAGCTACGCTGGTGGCCTGCATTTATTTTCTAGTCATTTTTAATTCATATAGTGACTTATGCTTGCATCTGAAAAACGAAAAAAGTTCAAAGCTAGAGGTCTTGTCACATTAAGTTTGTAACAACTAAAAGAAACTAAAGACATTCCACCAATTAATTTCGTAGGCAAAATTTCTGAATGTAACTATAGTCCCGTCGCTCTTATTTCCGGCAGCCAATCACGTTGCAGGTCGGCTACATTTAAACGTGTGCATCTTGTGATTTGCTGATGAAGATAAAGAAGGTTCGATAAATACTTAATATAATCGCCCGCAATTTTGGTTCTTTCTTTGGCGTTAGCAGAAAGCACACGAGGATGTTATTTACAGCTCAATTATTTGCTGAATTACAGTGCGTTTGATTTACTATCATAGGAGCTACGACATGATAATGTTTAATGGTGTGGCAAATAGATCCCTCGTCCGGTAGCTTGGCAACGAAAGAACAAAAATAGCGAACGATACTACCTACCTAGACTTTATAGAGCCTTCACTTCCTAAGACGTAAGCAAAGAGGAGGAGTCACGCCGGGAATAACAGCATCGCGACTATAATAAAATGTTTAATATACTTCATATGAGAAGCTTACATCCATTGCATTTATCTGCCTTATTAAAAATGTTTTCAAGTTATACCAGTAATTGTTGCTAAGTAACAATGGATAACTGTTCTGCATAATTATTTGTGTTAATTATACAACAGAGTAGGGCATGAGAGTTGATTCTTTATGGCAAATAATTCTTCCACTGCAATGTATAGTTCCTCTTGAAAATAAAGCGATTCTTTAAGTTTTAGTATTTATCATATTGTGTATCTTCTACAGGCTAATTTTCATTAGTGCCCTCTTGTGTCTAAAATTAGTAACTACGTGAAAATTCCTTTGCTCATATCTGAGAAATTAAGTTTGATTTTGCTAGAGTAGCAGGATTACAGGAAGGTCTTAGTTCATCATATCAAGAAGCATTGGAATCCATGAAATATAGAAAATAGTAGTACCTACACAACTCTGCTGTTCAGGTTGTCAAAAAACACTTTCCAAAATGTTGGGAATGATTTTCACTTGCATTACTGTCTGAAATACAAATGTACTAGTTTCCTAACAGTTACCTAAAATGTTTTATTTGAAAAGTCAAAGTCTGGAACAAAAACCTCGACAGCATTATTTTCTGTCATTAATTTTTAGTGATAATTGCAGACGATGTTCTCGGTCTTTAACAACAAAAATTCAAGATAAAATTAAAAATTAGGCTATGTAAATCAGATTGTTAAACTGCTCTAAATGTGTTGATCCTAGTAAGTAGTGAAAATACATGCTTGTGTGTGAAGAGCCTCAACACTTCTTGATCTACCGACACTATAAATGAAGGATTTATAATTCAGTTACCTCTATCAATAGTCTCTAGATACACACCTTCATCTCAAACAGCAGAAATAACTAAAATGCTCTCTCAATTAATAACGCTCAATAAAAGAATTGTATTCCAATGGATACCATCCCATTGTGGAATCCTGGGAAACGAGAATGCGGATGTTTTAGCAAAGAAGGGCAGCACTGCTACTTCCAGACCTGTTACTAAATCTACGTATTACTCTGTGAAAAGATTTATTAAATCTACATACTTAGACTTCAACAAACAAAATTTGAAAACACAATCCCAAGGGAAAAAATGGAACTCTCTGCAACATAATCCACAGTTAATTCCGATTTACCACGAAAATCGTCTGTAGCTGCATTTAGATTGGCAACAGGTCATGACTGTTTGGCCAAGCACCTGCAGAGAATTGGAATATATCAGTCCCCTAACTGTCCATTGTGCAACTCAAATCAAGAAATGGATTCGGAACCCCTCAAAATCTGTGCTTCAGCGGCTGACCATGACAATATCTTTGAAAAATATTGGAGTGCAAGAGGTCAAATGACTTTATTGTCAAATGCCTGGCATTAGAAAACAACAACAACATAATTCAGTTACCATTTATTTCTGTTGTCACTTTCTTCAGCTTCTCTTGATTTACTGCTTTCTGTCTCCTCTCCTGTTCCCCTCTTCTTGCTTGTTCTGCAGAGTTCTCCATTTGTAGTGCACTGAAGTCCACCTAAAAATTATAAGATAAACACTTGAAAATACACTGTTATGGCATGTGGATTGAAACGTGGCCAAGACACTTGGTTTTTAAGTGCAATAAAATTTTTTTAGGCATTGCCTTCTTCTTAAAGGAAGTAAGGTCAGAGGCCTTGGTTGAGTAAACCTGTACTTTCTGGAGAAAACAGTCACTAAAACAACCCAAAACGAAAACATGTAAATGGCTGACAATTTTTTTCTAATTCTGGATATACTGCACTTCAATCGATTGTAAACGAAGAGAACAAGGTAAAATTTAGGCATGAGACACAACAAAGACGATTGGTATATATTCCTGAATTCGACGGAAATATTCGTCATTTTGAGAATAAGTGAAATGTTACTTATTCAGTGGACGTCGAACAGACACTGGTTTAGAACTTATTGCATGAGCAAGAATTACACCCATTTCATCTAGAAAAGTGAATGTTCTGCTTTCAGGTAATTTACCTGCTAAGGTACAATAATTTATGCCATTAGGAAAGTCCAGGATAACAGAGAGGGTTTGGAATTGAACAGGTTACAGCTGCTTGTCTATGCGGATTACGTGACTATGTTAGGAGAAAATCAACAAAAGATTAGGAAAATCACGTGAATTTTACTGGAAGCAAGTAAAGAGATAGGTTTGGAAGTAAATCCCGAAAAGACAAAGTATATGATTATGTCTCGTGACGAGAATATTGTACGAAATGGAAATATAAAAATTGGAAATTCATCTTTTGAAGAGGTGGAGAAGTTCAAATATCTTGGAGCAATAGTAACAAATATAAGAGATACCTGGGAGGAAATTAAACACAGAATAAATATGGGAAATGCCTGTTATTATTAGGTTGAGAAGTTTTTATCATCCAGTCTGCTGTCAAAAAGTCTGAAAGTTAGAATTTATAAAACAATTATATTACCGGTTGTTCTTTATGGTTGTGAAACTTGGACTCTCACTTTGAGAGAGGAACATAGGTTAAGGGTGTTTGAGAATAAGGTGCTTAGGAAAATATTTGGGGCTAAGAGGGATGAAGTTACAGGAGAATGGAGAAAGTTACACAACACAGAACTGCATGCATTGTATTCTTCACCTGACATAATTAGGAACATTAAATCCAGACGTTTGAGATGGGCAGGGCATGTAGCACATATGGGCGAATCCAGAAATGCATACAGAGTGTTAGTTGGGAGGCCGGAGGGAAAAAGACCTTTAGGGAGGCCGAGACGTAGATGGGAAGATAATATTAAAATGGATTTGAGGGAGGTGGGATATGATGATAGAGAATGGATTAATCTTGCTCAGGATAGGGGCCAATGGCGGGCTTATGTGAGGGCGGCAATGAACCTCCGGGTTCCTTAAAAGCCAGTAAGTAAGGTACAATAATTTGCTGGTTGGGTTTCTTGAACAGAGCACAGAGAGACCCGAATTGCCGACGTTGTTCCTTGTCATTACTTAAGTTTATTTACAATAGCTGTAAGAACCATAACTGGGCAGAAGTTAACCTTCACAGGAAGTTGTTCATGATTACCAGCTATGAATCAGCGTGACTGTTTGGAGGCTATTGTGAATGACTTTCTGGTTGATCCTTACTTACTCCTACCCAAGATTAAATGCACAAAATTATCGAATTTCCTGGGAGATGTGTTACTATGTTGCTGGAGCATGCATCATTGTAAGTAGGCCTATGTTATGTGGTTCCAACATAATGGCTCTTGCTCACTTTGCTGGTGGTGTGTGACGTCTGGGAGCAATGTTTGGTGGGAGAGGATTAGTAATATAATGATTACCTTCTTACAGTGCCGGAGGAAGTTGTAACCAAGCTGTAGTTTCTTGTAGCCATCTCCATACACTTTGTTCCACTCTTGTATACTCTGCAGTGCCATGCGCTTGAGACTCAGTGCCACAGACCTCGGAGGTGGGAGATGGCAGTCAGAATTTGTTTCACATGTCAGTTCCATCACATGCTGCAGGTTAGAAACCAGCAGTTCGCGGAAGCAATGTGATCTCCTGGAAGACGTGAAAACTTACAAGTCACACTATGAGAAAATTATTTAAGCTACCTTATAATCAGACATCGGATTCTAGGGCAAATGCCTATTTTGTTTCTTTAGGAGAAAAGTAAAAATAATTATTAATATTTGTGTT
This sequence comes from Periplaneta americana, assembly GCF_040183065.1. Lineage (NCBI taxonomy): Eukaryota > Metazoa > Arthropoda > Insecta > Blattodea > Blattidae > Periplaneta > Periplaneta americana. The sequence goes on along the minus strand of NC_091127.1, from coordinate 23,691,811 downwards.
TCATGGAAATTGAAAGGTATTCAAAGAGTTTTATAGTGCCCTAAAATGCCCTAAAACGGTTATTAGAGCCTAATTTGTTAATATTCGCCTAAAAATGCCTAACTCACTGTAAAGTTTCGCATTTTACTCTTACTTTTTATAATTTATACATGCATTCACTGCGAAATTTAAGGCATTTAAAAAGTGGAAAGTTTGCTTCACACCGGCCATGAAACCATTGATAAAGGAAACAAAATGTTTTGAATCTCACGACACTCGCAATAGATTTCACCGAATTTAACATGTTTGGAGGCATAAATGCCGACAAAGAACAAACCTTAGTTTTGAAGCAGGCAACAATCACAACATGTGCTGCTACCGATTCAGAGATATACTATACTATAAAAATGACTGTTTTCGGTCTGAAACCGATTAGCTGTACTGCCCTTCAGAGTGTCATAAAATCACAATTTTTGGAGAAAGAGTGTTTTTGAAATATTTATGAAAAGTCGTAAAACTGCGAATTAGTAGGGTAAACCGTTACAAAATATTTAAAAGAATGGCCCTCCTAGTGTTAACACTACCAGGAAATGCAACAATAAGTGGAACTTTGTATTTTTGTCCAATTGAATCTCAATAACAACGGTTCATTTGAATGCTCGTTAACAGTTGCTCTTTCCCTCACCTTATTTGTGTTGAGAAGTTTTGAGCGGTAGGACGTTTTCCTGTGAAGTTTAACGCGATAATGCCGAAAAATATAAGTGCAAAATCTACATTGATCCGGCAATGGCTAACAGAATATTCAGAATTCACTTATGATGGAAAAATAATATTCTGCAAGTTTGTAGCAAACAGGTATGTAACAATAGTTGAAATATATAAATTCTATTAATTTTAATGAGTAGGCCTATAATATTTATACATTGACTGAGCTATCCTGAGGTATAATTCTTTTTAAGACCACTACACTTTAACCTTTTAAATTCCGATAGTTAAAGTATTTGCAGGTTATTAAAATTTTGATTGTTCGAACCCACTAACTTTGTGATAGAAATACGGCAATACAACAATTAGGATTTTATTTTAATTCAGTTTACTTTACATTTTTAGATTTCGCAAGAAAAGAAGTGCCACCTAAAGCAGCATGTGCAAGGAGCGGCTCATAAGGCTAAAGCTCAGCAGAAAAATCAACTGCAACAAACTTTACTAACACAGCCTACTTCATCCAATCTCAGCAGCAATTTCTATGCTGATTTAACCAGAGCGTTTGTTGCTGCTAACATTCCCTGGAATGCAATTGAAAATCCGGTTTTAAGACAGTTTTTACAAAAATACTGCAAACAAAATATCCCATCTGAGTCGACCCTAAGAAAAAATTACTTAGACAGAATATACAATGAAACTTTAGCTTCCATTCGGGAGGATATAGGTGGTTCTTACATATGGGTCTCTGTGGATGAAACCTCAGATTCTATGAATAGGTATATAGCAAATATGGTAGTAGGAAAACTTAGTCCTGATGGACCTTCGATTCCACACCTCGTATGTGTTAAGGAACTTTCGAAAGTGAATAGCCAAGCCATTGGTTATTTTGTAAATAAAGGCCTACAGTCTTTATACTCAGGTAATATAGACGATTCTAAAGTTCTGTTGTTTTGTACTGATGCTGCCTCATACATGGTTGCTGCAGCTCCACTTCTTAAAACATTTTATCCTAACCTCACGCATGTAACCTGTCTAGCACATGGCCTTCACAGGGTTTCTGAAACAATCCGGAATGAATTTCCTCTTGTCAATTCGTTTATTTCTAACACAAAAAATGTTTTTGTAAAGCCCCATCCAGGATTTCAATATTCAGAGAGAACTTTCCAGATATCCCACCCCCACCTCAGCCGGTTGTTACACGATGGAGAACCTGGATTCAGTCAGTGGTGTATTATTCTAAATATTTTAAAGAAGTGGTCACAGTTATTGATAAATTACCTGAAACTGATAGTGCAGCGTGTGTGAAAGCAGTGAAAGATTGTCTGAATGACTCACGAGTGAAAAACGATATTGCCTACATGACATCAAACTTTTCTTTCATACCTGCAAGCATTGAACAATTAGAACGTGAAAAACAATCTCTTTGTAGCCAAATAGCAATAGTAAAGGAAGCTCAAGTGAACATACATTCTGCTTTGGGCGAAACTGGGAAAAAAGTTAAAAATAAGTGGGACAACGTATTAAATAAGAATGTAGGATTTTCATTGTTGGAAAAAGTATCAAGAGTGATATCGGGGGAAAGTGTAAATGTTCCAGTAAGTATTGATGTTTCTATTGTACCTAATTTAAAATTTGCGCCTCTCACATCAGTTTCGGTTGAAATAAGTTTTTCTGCTTTCAAAACGATTCTCAGTGACAAAAGGCAAAGGTATTTTTAGTATATATTAATGATTTATTAAACATTGATTTGAAAGTACATAATGGCTCCTGTTATTCTTACGCTGATGATAAGGTGGTGATTTTCAGTGGTTTAACTTGGGAGGACACTTATAAACATGCCAATGTAGGTATAAATTTGATCAAAAACTGGCTTGATGCAAATTTGCTATCTCTAAATATAACTAAAACTACTTTGGTGCCATTTTCTTTAACAGTCTCTGGATTGAACAAATTAAAATCACTTTCTCATTTAAAATTAATAATCCACAACTCATTTTGTAAACTCTCTACAACCTGTAAATGCCCTTGCCTGAAAGAATCTGTAGATGTGAAATACCTGGGAATTATTGTTGATCAGCACTTGAAATGGGATAGACAAATCACCTTTTTATGTAACAGGATACGCAAAACAATTTACAAATTTGTAAACCTTCGCCATTATTTGCCTACTCATGTATTACGTTTGGTTTATTTGGCTATAGTTGAATCTGTTATCCAATATGGTATAATTGGATGGGGAGGCATTACAAAAACTGCTCTTTTTCCTCTAATTATGTTGCAAAAACGTATAATCAAAATTTGTTTGAAAAGGCGACTGGATTATCCAACAAATTTGATCCATTCTGAATTGAATATTTTTAAAATTGACCAAATTTATAAATACTCTTTAATGAAATTCTATCATAAAAATAGAACGAAATTTGTAGCTCAGCCACATGCTCATAATACGAGACGAAATGAAATTCTTAAATTAGTTGAACCTAAATATTTCACATCTGCTGCTTTACTACACAGTACAAATTATGGTCCACGGCTATATAATTCGATAATAAAATTTCATCCAGAATTGACTACTTTAAGCAATGAAATTTTCAGATCCAGAATTAAAAAATTTATATGACAGACTTCCCTGTATATATATTATGTACCATGTATTGTAAAACAAGTTTATTTCTATCCTAAGTGTATTTTTCTATTTTATCTTGGTTACTATATCAACATGACCTGCACTAATTATACTACTAATAATAATTTAATATTAATCCATCAATCTAAACATTGTCTCTTTTTTCACTCAGTTATTATTAGTATTATTATTTACTAATTTTATTACAATCTTTATGTGAGCTTTTTTCTTAAGTATTTTGTCTACAAAGTATGTGTATCTATATAACGGAACTGTCCCCGAACACGAGCTTTGCTCTTTCAGGGTATTTTAATGTAACGTTTTTATGTATATGTTATTATTAAATAAATAAATAAAATAAATAAATAACTGTGGAGAATTTAGAAAAAATTCTGGTGGTGTACTGTGCAGATAATTATAATAAAGTCTGAGCATGGAACTGAATTTCAATAACTTAAAATGAGTAATCTTGATATCAATAATCATTATTTCATTAGTTTCAATATATTAAATTTGTGCAGCTCTGTTTATAAATATAATACCTATAGTATTCTTTTTTAAAGTTTAAACATACTTTTTGTGCGTATTTTAGTGTATAACTAAAAATTTCAGTGAAAGAAATAAGTATGATACCTTGATGTGCCTAAAATGCCTATTTTCATTAAAATAGAGCCTAATTTTACAAATTTTGAGCTTATTTTAGGCGCCTAAAACTGCAATTTTTAGTGCCTAAAAATCCGATGTCTACTTATAATTCTCCGAAAGCACTACAGCTAAGGGGAGACATCTGCCTTCGCCCCTAAGCTGTTACCAACATAACACGCGAGCAGTCCAGGACACAATACTAGGAAGACAGACCATTTCCCTAATATTTCATATTGACTTCTCGTGTGTTATATTGGTAATTGTAAGGTCGGGGAGATAGGGAGATATGCCTTTGGTGTAGGTACCTCTAGAGAATTACCACATTTTCTTTTCTTTCTTTTTTCACAAAGAAAAAGAAAACTTCTGATTTATTAAATTATATGAAGTAATAGCCTTAGTTTGCACTTAGAACATGGTCCTAGAATTAATCTGAAAATTAAAATATACCTAATTGAAGACTCTTGTTCAGCAAAATTCAGTACCTACTACGCTGTATCTTCATTATCACATGAACTTTAGGTACCATACTTTATTATAAGATGATTAGGCCTACTCATGGGTTAACAACACTGAATTTTATATTTTTGCTATGTTGAAAGCAGTAGCACAAGTACCGGAATACAGTACTTCCCTCTCCCCCCTTTTTTATATATACCTGAAGAGCTCATCACAAATTTGAAAGGCACTGAAGCGTATCTCTGCATGTCCTTTCTCTAGTTGGTATATTAGTACATGGTAAGCATGTTCCACGTATCCATCAGATATTCTGTAAAATAAATTATAATTATTATAATTCCAAGTTGTTTACGAATGCAAATTTAAATTGCATAATACTGTAGGCCTATATCGTATTTAGCATGATAAAACGGTTAATAATACATACTTGCATATATTTTTAAGTTTCTTCAATATATCCTTATCTAAGACTTTTTGTCCTGTATGTGTGAGAGTTTCCACACATTTCCCCAATTCTGTACAGAGTGAATTGTCTAACGGTGATGACATTGCACTCAATTATGAAATCTTTCACTGTGAAAAAAAAAACTATATTGTTTACGAAGTTGTGTTACATTTCGTGCGCAGAACGAGAATTCCACGACATTGACAACAAATGGGCTAAATTAGCGCTGAAGTAGTTCCCTTCGTACTCCGTTTATACACCTTGCATATTGTATTATAAGAATCTGTGACAGGTTAGGTTTGGTTTATATTTGCCTTGCATACAAACTGCATCTCCACAAAAAATGTCTTATAAATTCAACGATTTTACTTCCGAAATTATCGGAACTACCTTAACGCTAGTTTCACCCAACAATGTAACAATGAAGCGAACTGTACTATGATATCTGCGGTAAATTTGGGTAATAGTTGACAAGCTGAATCAAAGATATTTCAACCAACAGAAACTCTCGTCATGTAATTGTCGAATGTAATGTCGATCGAGGAATCGATATAGAACCGTCAGCTGTTTACTGTTGTAAGCCATAGATGGCATGACAATCGAATTACTTGAAAAAAAAAGGAATGTACGAATCTTCCGTTCGTATCATTAATTCATTATCAGTAAGAGTTTACATAGGAATACGCTTGATAGTATAAAATTATGTATACGTGTTTTTATATTGCATTTAAGAAACAACTCATAGGTTCAAATCTGTCTTCGGAAAGTTGACGAACAAATAGGAGAAAGGTACCGGTAAGGGTAACGTTGTTGAAATATTACTCTCTAAATGGCGTATAATTATATTTCAGTTTCTCCCTTCCTCACCTTTATCATCATCCTCACCCATTCCCTACACTACACTTACACGAACCCTTAACATACACTCATCCTAGTACACGATATAACTCTTCACAGATACGCATCATGTATAACGTGGCCCGCCGTAGTGGTGTGCAGTTTTTTAAAAATGGGTCACAGTCCTGCCATCTATCCGCAGTATGCGGAACCCGAATCACGCAAAGTGAAGTGGGTAGGCATTAGACACACACACACACACAGTTTGTATAATTGTGTGTGTGTTTTTTTTTTTTTAAGTGATTCGTCCGAGAGACCTGGTACTTATAATACATCTTAAAACTCAATATAGTTTGTGCGAACGATTCAAGATGCTTTATTGCTCATAAAATTAGAGGTAAGTCATGGAAAGTTACGGGAAATTAAAAAGGATTTAAATATAAATAAGTTGTTAATACCTGTCTAATGTTACATCCATAAAAATGCAGTCTCAACAGTTCAGACCTTATCCCCAGGGTGAGGAGGGATTTATATTACACCGGGGGGGAAGGGGTGGAACCAACAGCAAAAGAAACAATTCAGATCTTAACTCACAACGCTAGAGGTAATCTTATTTAAAAGAGAACATAGAAAGATGAGGTCAATAAAATTAAAGAAATAAAGCTCTCATTCGTTTATGTTGTTTTAAATACTACTAAAATAGGCATTAATTTAATGCTTTAATTGGTTTATGTGATGGTTATCTAGCGTTTGAGTGGATTTCTTCCTCTCTTTATAAGCCCTGCATCATTCGGCTTTTGTCACTTTGGATTTAATCGATTCCTTTTGTGCTTATTCATCCGATTTGCGTTTATTGTATTGTGACTTTGACTTTAGCAACAAATATTTTGACATTTCAATTTCTAGTCACTTTTTTTCCGAGATTCTCACAGAACTTTTCATTATCCGTTTAGATCGTTATGAGTTAGCGTTTTCTGATTAGCTCTCATTCAAACGAATCTTTTTGAATCCATATCACCGCCCTATCACGATGCAGTCTGGAGATATAACTGACTTAAAACTCGTGTGTGACTGAGCGCGAAAGAACCAAAAATGGCGAACGCTTGCTTGTGACTTTAAAGCAGCTATTGTTAGGCGCTTCTATCCTTCGATCATCCGAGTCAGTTTTCACATTTTTGTTATCGGTTGTACTTCACAGAAAACACTTTTTTTCTTCGTGTTCAAGAATAATAGTATCCTAACGTGTCCGTGTGACTTATTAATAATAAATGTGATGCTTTGATCGTTTCAATATGCTGTAGGTTGTTGTTGTTTAGTCAACTGTCCGAAGACAGCTTTGAACCTCATAAGTAACACAATAAGGCCTCACTCATGAGGCAACTAGATAATGAGGTAGGGTAGCCAGTTCCTTTCCCCCTTCAATGCTTAAATTGCCGATTAGCTACATATGCCAGTAATCAGACTTCAGATGCATACAAACAATTGTGCTTCCTCTGACACATATCGTCAAGTGAGATGTACTGCCTGATAATAGATTTATGTAATAGCCGGAATCTCGATCAGAGGATAATTATTATATTATGCTGTTTAATAGAGATGGGCTAATACGTGACTTTTCGTTCACCAGTGAAGCAGTGATAGTCTTTTTTTTTTTTTTTCAACAACGGTAATTTTAATTAATGATCCAGTGATGGATTAGAGGCGATTTCTAGCTACGAGTGATGACGAGAGGTCAGCGAGCGGACTTGAATCAGCTGATTACTACTGGGTGTTCATTTCAAAGTGTGTCATGACGTCACTGTTGTTGGGTCACCGATTTGAAGCGAGTTTCAGCTGATATGTTAGAGAAGTTGCCTATTATTTAAGGCGTTCTTCAATCTGAACTTGAGAACGTGTACGGTATAACTTGAACGTCGTAGCAACAGATGGCGGTCTGTACGGTCTGTGTGCTACCATAACCTCTTTCGAACTGTGTTTTGCGCCGGCAAGTCGTACACAGGGTATTTGTTATCATCGGTTGCGTACGGTAACATTCCACAACACAAATCAAATGCTCCGTGTTCATGTTGACCGTCGAAGTTAATGTCAACAAATACGTAAGTAATCGTCTTAACCCTCTCCCCATATCCCGACAGTACGTATTTCCAAACAGTTCACATTCCTGCCACTACCGGCGTTACCGTACGTATCGGCACGCACTCTTCAGAATGAACGCCGTACTTGCTAGCCAACTTCTCTGCCTCTTAGATTATACACCTGAGCTGCGGAAGTATAGGAAGATTGAATTCTCTAGGCTCATCAGCTAGCCACATGACGGCATACAGCGAGCCAAGACACATTTTGAACTGAACACCCAGTAGTATTTTGCAGCGAAGGCGAACCGATCATTTGGTTTGCCTTCGGTAGTGATCTCACATGTCGGTACATCAAAGGAAGTTCGTATTCGCTGTGGACGGATTTTGTCACTTTTTCGTAGTTCTTTATAGCAAAAAAGCGCAGAGATTTGTATAAAATTTCACCAACTGGTACTAGAATATCAAAAGTGGATTGAAAAAAAATTGTCATCAGGCTTGTTGAATAATGTAAGAGACCATGACATTTCTAGAACAATTCTGGAAATCAGCTGTTTTAACACTTTAAGTAATTAAGGTACATCAAATTTGTATCACAGTCTAGTACATACAGTCACGAAGCTTGAGGTGATTTTTTTTATTTCTCGCAATACATTGCTCCAAGTAGTTGGCAATTGAGAGCACTAGGAGCAATAGACTGTGCGATAGTAGCGATCTCAGTGGCTAGCAACTAAAGTTCAACTGTCATTGGATGCATATTCCCTACGTATTGAGTGACTGTATATACTATAGACTGTGCGTGTATACTAATATCCTGTTGTCAGATATCGGAAGTGTTAGTACTAGTCTTTCATGAACAGTTATTGCTTCTCACTAGTCTATGTCTTTCTCGTAAATTTTTGGCCCTATTTTGCATAGTAACATTTTGAAATCTGTTGCTGAAACTCAATAAAGCTCTGAAACTGTCCTGATTCAATTTGATGTAAATCATTAAGCTAGCCAGTGCCTCTATACCGATTGCGACTTTCATAGAGTCACGTCTACCACCATCGTCCTTCATTTTTTTAACTTTTTTTTTATAGGTACTGGCTATAATAACAACTGCTGCATAGTACTGCACAGTATAGTATATACCAAGATAATCTTGAGTATATACAGTTACGAAGCTTGAGTTTATGAGGGTACTAGAAACAATAGACTGTGCAGGTACTATTTTATATTGTCAGTAATGAGGCGATAGTAGCGATCCTAGTGGTTTGCAACTGTCTATGGTTGCATATTTACTACGTATTGAGCTTCGTGACTTTATATACTAGACTGTGGTATTTGGTTAGCCAGTTTCAGTTCTTAACTTCCTTGTGCTTTTTTTTTCTGGCAGAACTCGACGGAACAGGGTTCCGGCATTTCTTTGTTATATTTTTGATCATGAAACCGAGAAATGTGTTAGGCTTAATAATTAATTTTTTCATTGAACTCCGCTTAGGCCTTGGAAGTCTTAAAGTAGGGCGAAAAGGTTAAAAATGACAAAATTCCGGGTCGCTGGATAGTAGCCTAGTCATCTTCCAGCCATTATAATATTATATTCTACACAGAGTTCCACCACGTGTCTCTCCAGAAGGAAAGCACTGTTTGTAAGTCATTTTAGGTTCTGTAGGATTTGTTTCTGTTTCGAAAGTATGAAATGCATAAGCTACCGGTAATTTGCTAGGAGACGTCATTGCATATAGACCACTTTTACACTAAACCTAACCTTAGTGTATACAACGTATACTAAAACACTAACCTAATCTAACATAACCTATCGCAGATTAAGGAAAAGGTTAGGTTAGGTCAGTTTAGGGTTTTAGTATATCTTGCAAAAACAAATTTTAGGTTTAGTGTTGTTGTTGTTGTTGTTGTTGTCGAGGCCTAGGGGTTCATTTCCCTTTCCTTCCTCTTCTTTCTACTTTTCTGTTCCTAGTGCTGACCTGCTATGGCAGTAAAATCGTCCTCCAGTGGCTTAAAGAGGGAAAGCTGGTGATCAATAAGATCTCCCAGCTAGGTCCAGTGGACCCGTCGACCAACAGCAGGTGTGGTCCTCCAGACATTCTGGGGGTTGTGTGTGAATGAAGTAGCCACCAAAACGTTAAAATATGGTGTTCACTTAAATCGGCTACAACTTGCCATTTAACCACTCCAATATGAAATGAGTACCATTAAGGTAAAATTATCCAGATGTAAAATAGTTCCCCAATCAGATCTCCGGGCGGGGACTACTTTAATGGTACAGAACACCTCAAAATCTGTGCTTCATTGGCTGGTCATGATAATATCTTTGAAAAATATTGGAGTGCAAGAGGTCATTTGTCAAACGCCTGGCATTAGAAAACAACAACAACAGGTTTAGTGTAAAAGTGATCTATATGCAACGTCGTCTCCTAGCAAATTACCACTGTAAATTTGTAACAGTCATTATTTGTAACCAACACATTCCCTAAACATTTTTCAGGGGAAGAGTTGGAGAACGCAACTGTCTTCAAGGAGGAAATTGAAGATGCGGGGATGCATTTTGGTTATAGAAGCTCTGTGGCAAGGTGACATCTCTATGGTAACGTATTTGTAACAATATACTAATGGTGACAGAGTTGGGAGTTGGGATATCTACTTTACTTATGGTTGGATCATTAGTAGTAGTAGTAGTATATATTTATTTAACCTGGTGGAGATAAGGCCATGAGGCCTTCTTTTCCCCTTTATCAGGGGTTGCAACTACAATATTAAGAATACAATTACAATTACAGTTAATATTAAATTTACAATTACAATAAAATCAAAGTACTGAAAGATTACCTGATTAATAAAGCCTAGACAATTTATTATGGAAGTTAAGAACAAAGAAATTTTTTTTTTTTTTACTTAAGTGAAATGAAATGAAATGATTAGCCTAAAAATGTCTCGTTGAGGCCAAAGGCTTCCTCCTATAGAGGGAGTGCTCTATTTGTCTCACGCGGTGAGCTACTCCGTGTGAGAGATGTTTGCATGCCTGGAATTGTTCACTTGGTTTACATTCTGCACTGTTTTGATATTGTTCGCTTAACTTGTTCCTGTTGCACTGGTTTTAGTCACTATTCACTTGCCTTCTTAGGTTTTTCCAGTCTTTCCTATTCCTTGCTCTGCTTGACCAATGGCTTCCTGCACGTTCTCTGAAGAGGTCGGCCCATCTTTTTCTTGGTCTTCCGTGTGATCTCTTGCCAATGCGGAGGTCCCATAGTGTGACTTTCTGTGTCCATCTTCCGTCTCTAAGTCTTGCAATATGGCCTCCCCACTTCCATTTGATGTTAGTGGCTTGCAGTGCTGGATTTTCAATTGCTGACATCTTTTGGAGCACTTCGTTTGGAACTCTGTCCCTCAGTAATAAACCTAGAATCCTTCTCAGCATTTTCCTTTGGCATATTTGGAGACTGTTACGAAGTTTGGCAGTGAGAGACCATGTCTGACACCCATACAACAGCACAGGAGTTACGCAGGTCTCCAATATTTCTGTTCTGAGTTTTTTGCTGAGTGTTTTCTTCAGTATGATGAACTTGAGAGGTCCAGAATGCCTTCCACTCGAGAAAAATCCTTCGTTTTATTTCCTTCTCTGTCTTCTGGTAAAAGGATACTAACTGTCCTAGGTATACGTATTCAGATACGTACTGGATTTTTAAATATTTTGTGATAGAATAAGATAACTATTTACAAGAAGCCATGTCTGAACGAGTCTCAATTACTGACCAAGTGCTAGTAAGTTTGTGTTTGAATTCACTTTTATTTCGACAGTCCCTGCTAGCAGGTAGCGAATTCCAGAGTCTTGACAGGGCTATTGCGTATCTAGTTTAAGCCAACCTATTGCTTCCAGGGATGAGGTAATATGATCATATTTGCGAACATTGCTTACAAAACGTATACACAAATTATGACCAGGTTGAAGTTTCATTTTGTTGTCGCTGGAAAGGTCAGTCACTAAAATGTCAGCATAGTCAAAAGAGGGTAATACAAGCACCTGCACAAGGGACTTTTCTTAAGTAAGAGAGAAGATGAACATTTATCCTTTTTAGCACATGGATAATAGAATAAGGTAATGGAGGGTAACTATGCGCAGGCGGTCAAGTATACGCAGTCGCATTTTTCAGCTGTTGGCAACAATGGACGACAGCTGACAGTCTAGAATGGTAGTGTAATCTGTAAGAGTTGTTTTAACGCTGTGGGTGCTTTATTCGTACGATTACATTATTGAGACAGGTAAATTGTTATATTTCGCTAACTTGACTGTAATTTTGCGATGAAGTAAGATAAGGTATTGGTCTCTCTGCAATAAATGTATAAGATTACTATTAATACCTTGGAGAATGCTGTTATTGCTGGTGAGGATGCCGTTATTCCCGCCTGGAACTAGCAGCACTTGTTCCATCTACACCGGATTGAACAAGACATTACAATAGCCGGGCAAGTGTGCGCGCCAGTTTCGACAAGGTGCAGGTTGACTGCTACTTTGAGAATCTCAAGGAATGTTTGGGAAAGTACAAATTCCCTCCCCATAGATTGTTCAACATGGATGAGACCGGAGTGTCGACTGTTCCTGATAAGACGGCTAAAGTCGTTGTTACAAAGGAAAAGAAGTCCATAAAGAAAATATAATCGGCTGAAAGAGATCAAGTAGTGACTGCTGTTTTTTTGTGTAAACCAAACAGGGAACTTTATACATCTGCTTTGATTTTTCCCGGAGCTCTGTAACAACTCCCCTGCAGGTTCTCTTGGACTTGTTAGTGAATCTCGATACATGAATTCAGAACTGTTCCTTGTTTGATTGGAACATTTTGCCAAGCATGTTAAATCTTCAGTGGATGATCCAGACCTCTTGGTTCTTAATAACTATGTCTCACATTGCTCACTTTCAGCTGTGGAATTCTGCAGACAACACAGCATTGTCCTATTACGTTGCCACCCCATGCTAGTCATATACTTCAGTCATTAGATAAAGTAATATTCACCCCATTCAAGAAATTCTATGCCAAAGAAGTAGAAAAGTGACTTTGCAGTAATCCTGGCAGAGCTGTAACCCAGATAGAAGTGTCTGGTCTATTTCGCGCAGCCTTTGAGGGGTTGGCAACTGCTCGAAATGCTGTGGCGGCTTTCCGTGACACATGCATGTATCCTTGCAATCCACACGTGTTCAATGATGATGATTTTTTACCATCTGAGGTAACCAAAATCGACTTGCCGATTGCTGAAGATCTTGGTCAGTCAGCAAATAGTAACAGAGATGAAGATATAAATAGAGAACAGGAAGAAGGAGAAAAATTGAATATGAACAACCAAGAAACAAATGACAGGTCGACTAATTAGACAATTCAACCAACCAGTCCCATTAGTTTACCTCAAGTACCAATCACCAACATTCATTCCTTACCTAAATATGAAAATCAGAACAAAAGGAAAAAAGAACAGCAATGAGACATTTTAACATCGTCTCCGTATAAAAACAATCTTGTGAAGAAGCAAAACTTGAAACAGGAGGAAGAAAAGAAGAAACAAGAAAGGCTGAAAGCAAGAACTGAAAAGTAGCTTTCAAAATCGGATCCTCAAGTGTCCAAAATTACTAAAGGGTGTAAAAGAATATGAAGGAACCCAATCGAAAACTTCCACTGCACACAGCTCACATTCGGGTCTAGCACATCTAGTGATCAACTCCATCAGAGAAGATACACATCTGCCCTGGGTGTGATGTATCTAATGAAGAAAATTGGGTAGAGTGTAATGGGTGTGACGAGAGGTAGCACGAGTTGTGCACGTCATATGAAGGACATGGAACATTTCTCTGTGATCTGTGTTAATAAACTGTTGCAATATAGGCCTGTTGTAACGCAGTGAAACTAAAGAAAACATACATTAAAAAGTGCGCACAGTTAGCCGACATTCTGCGTACACTTACCCGCATATGTCGTCTAAGTGTTCGCATTCGCCAACTTGTCTATACTTGTGTGCCACAACAAATGATGATCACTACAGGCAGTTTTAACAATGCATAAATATTCTTAAAGTTTCATTGTGTATGAACACCTACTTAATGTAACAAAATAATAACAGACGACCATATTATGAACGAATTAAAACTAAGTGCGCACACTTACCCTCCATTACCTCATACTTTTCTGCAGGTTTCTGTGATCATTATGTCAGGTATTAAAAAAGGTACTACAATATGGAGTTTATAAAGTACTTAACTTCATTCATTGTAATAAAACTGTAGCCTAATCCTGTCTTGCATATATCTAATCTAATTTTACATCAAAGTCTCCATGATCAGTCAGCTGACTGCTTCTTACCAGGGTTCCGAATTTGAACTCTGAGACTTTATTGTCAGAGTGATTATGTGTGGCTTATTTGGTCAGATTACTTTTTTTCTTAGACATTTTCATTTAACTTTGCTTCACTAATATAATATTGTTTCATTATTGCCTCTGGGTAATTTTTTGTACCGGTATAGGAAGGGACATCAAATACAAAACTTTCGCAATAGGCCTATGTATTAGGCTGAGAAACTTACTGAAATAAAGCATTACCTATATTACATGACTAGTAAACTCATGAGTTACAATGAAAGTTAAAGTATTTGTTGCAACAGGTGAATTCTTACCAGCTACTCTGTTAATTAATCTTTTTAGTGAATACCCTTTAATACTGATTGGACGACAAATATAACTGCTCATGGCAACAAGATATAGCCTACTACAAAATACAAAAGGTGCAAGAACAATAATTAAACATGTTCTAATTTAAGGTTTAATAGATACAACAGTGAAAGATCTTTTAGATGTGTTTCCAAGTTATATATAATACGCTTTGTCAAATCTGGCAACCTTTTAATAAGGGAAGCTTAATTTACTTTTATTATTATTATTATTATTATTATTATTATTATTATTATTATTATTATTTAATGGTTTGGCAATAGGTGATAGCACTTCACCGGAACACTGAAACATATTATTATTTTGTCAGAAAACAAGTGAAGCAAGTTATTTCACCAGCGTATAGGTAACTATGTATGGACACTTCGCGTCAGTACCTTTGATGTAGCTGGACTGACCTTCAAGCCAGCTAGAGCGTGAGATTCTGCTTTCTCCCTAGAGCTGGCGCTGACATCACACCAGCTGGCAGTCAACACAACGGAAATATAACACATATAATTAATACATCTAGGTACATTATGTACTCAAATAAAATAAATTGGATCCATAAAATAATAAATCCGTCATTAACTGTAATGTCTAGACTCTAGAATTCCTTTATAATGAGAGTTGAGACGTTGACCCTAACAACAATTAAAATATGTAATTATTTGATAGCACTGAAAATGGAAAAACAAAACTCTTATGAGAAGTAAAACCATATACCTATATTATATGATATACAAATATTAAACTAATTCGATACTTAATTTTATAGTGTATTATATTATTTTATAATATAATTTATTATATCTGAAATATAAACAAATTTTATTACAACTAGTTTGTCACTGAGAAATAAGGAAAAGCAGTTAACTTGAATTTATTTGAAGCAAAGCATTACTGGATTATGCAATAAGATGGGCGATGTTTGGATCCTGTGTCTCAACTCTATACTCAATTATTATATTAGCCTATGCTCGATTACACTAACCTCTAACACTTGAAAGTGGAACTAAACGCTGGTGCACAGAGAAACAAAACACAGGAAAATTCACTCAGTGTCCATTCTTTATAATCCCTATTCGCTGATCTCACTTAGCAACCTGTGCTGTTTACTTCGTGTTTTTTTTTTTTTTTGTTTTATTCAGTAATTACTGCTATTTTCATTTATGCGATGAATTAAAACATTATTTGAATCAAACTAAGTGGATAGTTAGTTGTTGGTACTTGATGCAACTGGGAGCAAGTCAGGTATTGAAAATGAAGGTCACTAAAAACAATTGAAGTAATTACCTAATTATGCATTAGTTAAGTTATGCTTATGATATAATAATGTGCTTCATTTTGTTTTTAAATAACTCATCAAGTGATAAACTGCTGTTCTTATATGTGCAATGATTTATAAAACAGCATACATAAGTAACTAACATGTTAACAGAATGGAATATAAACTTATTCTGTAAAAATACCACCAGACATAGTGAAGTTATTGAACACACAAATAAGGTGAAGGTGTACACTTAAAATGGAATAATTTTGCATGACTTTTTTTGTTATTATCTTTACAGTCAATAGATCTGCTGATGGCAGTAAACCTACTGATCTAGAGCCCAATGAGAAAAATATAGAGAAGAGTGTTTACCCAATAGAGCAGCAAGGAAAATTAATATCCGAAAACGTCAGCGATACAGTGAGCAAGATTACATTACCAGGAAAGGACAAATGGTGAAAGGAAGAAATTTTCCTACACAAAAACTGTTCCTGTCGACTGAAATGTTTCTCCAGAGCAAGGAGCAGTGTAGAGTCATTTTTTATTTCTTTTGGCGGCTTGGTGACTTTTCCATCACAAATTCTACTTGGACCTGTCAGCATTCGAATCTTGATGACCAGCATGGAAAGCCAGTGTTCTAGTCATTCAGCTAATGGTGCGCCTAGAACTGTTTATTTAACTCAGTAGTTTTGACGTAAAATAGATAGGCACAAATGCAACTACTGAGACTGAAATCCTCAAGGCTGTACTAACCTATCTGTCATTGTTTTTTTTTTCTTTTCGAATGTTTCGAATGTTCTTTTCAACTTATGTTGAATTAAACAAGAAATCATCTCTAAAGCTACAAAATTGCATGCTACTTTACACATCTCTATTACGACCTCTACTGCTTTATGCCTGTCCTGTCTGGGGAGGAGCTGCAATAAGTGAAATTAAACACATCCAGTCATTTCAAAATGAAATCCTACGAATTTCACTCAATTCTCCTTGGTTTGTCCGTAACAGCCAACTACACAGAGAAACTGGTATTGACACAGTCAAACAGTTTATTCATTCACAAGCTAAAAAGTTCTATAACAACCTAGAAAATGTTCCAGGTGCCATCCTCTACTCTCTCGGAAGGAAGTCCACATTTCCCACCAGAATCAAGAGCCGACTTCCAATGGACCTCATATTATAATCAAAATTTATCATCACACCAACCTATGTAAATAATTATTTATTAACAATTAGCCTATTTTTGTTCATTGAGGAGCCCAATCTAGGCTGCCCTCAATTCAGTGTCATGTATTGTATTTATATTTTCTTTAGAAATGATCTGTATAGCGCTAAATGCACTGATCGATCAATAAATTATTAAAAAAAAAAAAATGTTATACACGTAGAATGATTTAAGCTTATGTCTAACATAGGATAATGCATGCAGAAAGATTTGAGCATATGTCTAAAATAGAATAATGCATGCAAAAAGATTTAAGCTTATGTCTAACATAGAATAATGCATGCAGAAAGATTTAAGCATATGTCTAAAATAGGATAATGCATGCAGAAGTTGAAAAACGCATGTTATGAGAAGATTCAAGACATATGACAAGATTGCACATATATTAGAGTTCTTTCTGAGAATGTGGCTCTCTTTTCTAGAGTTGGAAAGCTTGGTAGTCACCATGAAAATAAATATGTTAGCAGCAGTTCGATTCCACATAATGTATATAACATTAATAACAAAAACTGGGAAATTCCACAGAAGAACAACAGAATAGCATGAAGAGTGTGAAACAGTACAAATATGCAGAGTGCAGTATAGAATTCTCCAAGCTGGGGAACCTCAAACTACACTTATATAAACACACTGGCGAGAATCTATTAATACAAGCTGTGTAACAAGACTTTCTTCATTATTGGGAGACTAGCGAGGCAGAAATGATAAATAAGAGTGAAATTTGTTTCAGCTGTATTGTCTGTGTCATGGTATTTACAGATGCAGAAAATCACAACTGTACCAGGTGCAACAGGACGTTTGCTGGCAGCGGCAGCCTTGCAAAACACAGACGGACGCACCCTGGAGACAGGCCTTACAATAAATATTGTGGAAAATGTGACAAAATGTGTAATCTTTCTTTCACAGTGAGAACCTCTCAAGACATAAACGCATGCACTACAGCGAGAAGTTCTCTTTCTTCCTTTTGCAGTTCTGGATAACCAGTGCCTATTCTGCAACTACTAAAATTTATCTGTCCATCAACAGACTTGTTAAATTTGCAATAAAATCTTAGTGAGAAGTGAAAACCTTATAATTATAATCTTTGTACACTAGCATTTAAATATACCTGATCTAGAAACTTCTGATTGTATAAGCGAACTTTCTAACCATGAGTTAAGTCAGAACGAAAGCAGGTGCTCAAAATAGGGCCCATCTTGCAGGTTTTTTTTTTTTTTTTTTTTTTTTTTTTAGAAGGCGCATCTGATCAGTAGAAAAAGGACCTAGCCATAATAATTATAATTCCGTCAGAAAATATAATTAACACATTCACGGCCAAAGTCGACTTATGTCGATTTTGGTTTGAACGTGTAAGATTGCCAGCGTCGACCATAGTCGATTTATCACCACTGCAAAACATATGTCAAGTTTAAAATCCCCGGTTCACTTAAAAGGCTAGCCCTTTAAATGCCCGGCAGTGAATGTGTTAATAAATATCACGATTGGTAGAAGAAAGGCCCAGTTATTGTTTTTGGGATCTTATTGTAACACCATATTTGAAGGGTACACGGGAAAAACGAACAATGTCACATTTCCATTAAGGATGAGAAAGTGATCTATTTTCAGTATATTACTGCAAAATTTATTGATGTTTCTACTTGAAATGAAGGAAATGTTGAGTATATCCGTGGTTATAATTCTCCTTTACCAACTTTGGTAAAAATAACACTAAAGTTCGTAGTAATACAGTGAATTAGATCATGACATCAGCCTTAACAGCATTGCGACATTGTTCATTTTTCCCGTGTACCCTTCATTTCAGTTTGTAGAACGACCCTGTCATTTACAGTCTATTCATAAGGCTGTTACTTCATTAATATAACTCGGTAAGTTCACAATATGGTATATTTTGTAGTTCAGAGTTCCAGTTTTCTTAGTATTTTCTTAGTATGCATCTCATTTGTTCGAATTTACTTTATGTAATAGTTTAGAATTTTATTTGCGTTCAAATTATATTAATAACGATTTAATAGGAATTTTATTTATAAAATAGTAAAATATTGTAGAACAAGGGCTCAGTTCTGTTATCTTCAGATTATAATCATATCTTCTTGGAAATGCTTAAATAAATGTTAAAGAATTGATTTTGTATCTGTATTTGATACTGGGATATTTAGTTTTTTTTGTTCCTCCTGTAAAATGTTAAAATGACGAGTTGGACCATTCTTTGAATAACTGCTTCAATTAGAAATTGACAAGGTTAGAAATAGTTCCACTAGTTCTGAATATGTGACTGAATCGATATTTATCTCGAAAGCGAATTCTCAGTTTACGAGCAAAACATCAATCAATCAATCAATCATTCAATCTTCTTAATGTATCCAGCTGTTTGCTGACAACATAAAGTTCACTTTAGTCTATTCAGTTGTTGTTTTTCACGAGAAATGAGGGGTATTTTGATCAGTGTTCAGTATAGATGCCTGTTGCTAGTAGCCAGAGTTGGGGTGTAGTCAATATATATTGCAGGGCTGTGTCTTCTGCAACTGGTACTGATGATTTTAATTTACTTCTTTTGTGGTTTATGGATGGACAGTATAGAAGAATGTGTCCCAGATCTTCATCATGATTATTACATCACAGACAAGTAGGATTGTCACAAAGGTGAAATCAGTGTAGGTACGAGGGGGATCCAGGAAATAACGACCGTTTTGTTGTAATAATTAAAAAAAAATATATTTATTTGAAAAAACAAAGTCTGTTACATAACTGAAGCTTCCTTTACTTCTCTACATAATCACCACCTACATTTAAACATTTGTCGTATCTGTTCACTAGCTTTAGAATTCCCGTGTTATACTCCTCTGCTGCCAGTTCATTAAGCCAGGTGTTCACTGTCTTCTTCAACTCTTCATCACTTCCAAAACGCGTACCACCCAGAAAGTCTTTCAGCTTAGTGAAAAGGTGAAAATCGCTAGGAGCAAGGTCTGGACTATAGGGCGGATGATCAAAGATTTCCCAACGGAATTGATCCAGCAATTCTCGAGTTGAAGCAGCAGTGCGCGGGCGGGCGTTGTCGTGAAGAAGCACAACTCCTCTCGAAAGCATTCCTCGCCTCTTGTTTTGGATGGCTCGCCGTAGTTTTCGTAAAGTCTCACAATAATGATTTGCATTGATCGTAGTGCCTTTTGGCATGAAATCCAGCAAAAGAACACCTTTGCGATCCCAAAAGACAGTAGCCATGACTTTTTGTGTTGAGAGAGTCTGTTTGAATTTTCTCGGTTTCTTGGGTGATGAGGGATGATGCCACTGACGTGATTGGCGCTTGGTCTCTGGGGTGTTGTGAGACACCCAGGTCTCATCACCAGTCACAATTTGATCAAGAAAGGCGTCTCCATCTGTGTGATATCACATCAAGAATGTCAATGCTGAGGCCATTCTCTGAGTTTTGTGTTGGTCACTCAGTTGCCGTGGAACCCATCGTGCACAGATTTTGTGGTAGCCAAGATGTTGCTACACAATTTCACCAAGCAAAGAACGAGAAATGTCAGGAAAGGCAATATGCAATTCGTCGAGTGATGTGTGCCTGTCTTGCAAGATTCTGTCGTTCACTTTAGTCTTCAGGTCTTCTGTGATGAGTGATGGGCGTCCGGGTCGAGTTTCATCATGGACATTTGTTCGCCCATTGTTGAACATTTCGCACCATTTTCTCACATTTCTTTCATTCATTACAGTATCACCATACACTTATTTCAATTGCCGGTAAATTTCTGCAGGTTTCAAATGTCGGGCATTCAAAAATCGAATCACACTCCTCACCTCACAGTCGGCGGGATTATCAATCACGTCGTTCATTTTGAAGTAACACAAAATGCACAATGGCGACTTGTTGCAACCAGTACTCACAACATTATGAGAACACATGTTAAGGAAGCCAGTTGACCTTCAAACAAGGAAGGGGAGTCAGCTGCGCGGTGGGTATGCGCGAACGGTCGTTATTTCCTGGATCCCCCTCGTACAATTGTGTGACAATGTGACCTGTTCTGGCTCTTGTTAAAAATATTTGAACATGTCTGGGCAAGTTTTTGTACATTTCCAGGTCATTTGGTTTCTTCTGTATGGATTGTAAAATTTTTCCTTTGTCAGAAGAGACCCAATTATTAATCCATAGGTTCATAAAATGAGACTTTACTGAAGCAAAAGCACTGGATAGAGATATCACTTGAAGAAGTCTTGGTTGCTTACGAGCAAAACATATTAAGTAAAAAAAAAAAAATAACTTCTGAGAAAAGTGCGTGTATAATGTACATAATGTATGTGTATAACCTTAGAATTGGAAAAAAATACACATAAAGAACAAAAATTTGATAAAAATAATATTTTGGGGATTCAGTCTTGTCAAGTAATATTTTTTACTTAATGTGCTTTGCTTGTAAACCGACGTAACTGAAGAACTGCAACATCCTTAAAATAATATATTTCTGCATTTCTATGTAAATACGTGAAATAGTAGAGTGGAAACAGTAACATAAAATTGAATCATTTATTACTGTAATTTATTCATAACATACATATATTTGTTCGTATGTGTCTGTATATGATATAGAGTGAACCGTAAAGTAATGTCACTAAATTTCATGGAGTTATTCTTTGAGATATTTCAAACAAAAAAAAGCTTAATACAATTTTGCTCGTTTTTTCTTCATTTTCGAGATAAAAATTGTTTTGTATGAAACATTTCATAGCGTGTTTTGGGAAAGCCGTTGATTTAATTCCCAATATGCTCAGTCAATTTATGAGAGCAGTGTATTATGATAATATATGATTGAAAGAATTTTAATTTTGTCCTTTAAATGTGCAGAAATTTGATCCGAACATATGCATCTTTTCGTTCTGCAAATGAATTTTACAGTGTACTGGTAATGTCTTTTGAATAATAAATTAAGTTCTGTAAAAGGTTTGAGAAGAATAACTTAGAGGTAATAATAACTAAGGAACGGATTCCTATGTAATTAAATATTATTTTTACGTGTGATAAAACGCAATTAACAAAGTTAAAAATTCCGAACATGAAGTTTCAAGTTTAAAACTCGAATTTTATTTCACATAAAAACACATATTTTCACAAAAAATTATGTAAATACATATTTTCAGGAAATCTATTATAAACACATAAATCTTGGAGTTTTTTTACTTCAATAATTTTTTACAAGCACTTTTAAACATTTTAAAACTAAATCAATTATATCACTCAGAAGTACGTTATCTTTTTTAAAGAATTCTTGGTTGCTTCGAGTTTCTAAGCGCTGTGTGGTGTATCCGTGATCCATTTTTGTAATAGTATCGCCACAAGTTCTGAGAACTGCTAGGCAGCATATCTATGTTATTATTAGAGAATAAATTAATATGGACAAGGAGGAGAGATCTTGCAACACATAATTAGGAATGTTTATTGTTGCTGAAGATGATTTCATTCCACGCTTTGTTTGTGAAACACAACAGATAAGAGCTCGGGTATGAACATTATTTAATTTTAAAAAATCTCTCGCCTCTCCCTCATGTCTATCAAGTAAGGCAATACGTCTTGTTGTGATTCCCTGTTATTGGCTTCGTCAATCGATATCCTTCAAGATATACTGAAAGATGGTTGTTTAAAAAACGATTTGGCTTTCCTATTAGCAAATCTAAGCTTTTTGTGTGACTCCATAAAAAAACTCGAAACATCCAAAAACCTGTTGTCTGAAACAAGGAGGTGCGTGCCGTGAAAATTAAACTAGACTCGCTATCAGGTTCAGAAGCACAATTACTAAGGGACAAATTCCAGAATGTGTTTGGGAAAAACAGTGGATATAAAAAAATATGTAAAGTTGCTCAAGTATTGGAGGGTGTGCCTGTAGGTGAAATTGACGGTGTATGTGTTTATGACATTCCTCTCTTTAAATATGCACGTCTGACGTCCTGTGATATGGAAAGATCGTTTTCACAGTATAAGTCGTTGTTCAGAGATAATCGGCATGCATTTGTGATGGAGAATTTGGAGATGACCTTTGTTGTTCACTGCAATTCTCGGCCAACTACTAGCACTCAAGTGCGGTTGGTGAGTACCTAGTAACGTTTTTTTTTTTTTCAAACTAATTAAGAGATTTTTGTCATATTTAAAAGAAATATTTTTTTTTTATTTTTAGCAAATGTTTTCATAATTTTTAGCACATAAAAAATAAATATATTTAAATTTTTAGCACATAAAAATCCGCTCCCTAATAATAACAATGTTGGTTGTTAAAATAAGTTAAATAAACTTTCAATTTATTTTTAAAATGTATAAAAGCCAAAAAATAGACATTTATTCTTAAAATAGACAGCAAGCGCTTAAATAGACAAAATAAAAATTGGCCTTATCACTCCTAAATATCTAGACTAGAAACGATTTAAATCTATATAAATTTGGCACATATGTCAACCCATTAATTTTTTTATTGGGTTATTTTACGACGCTGTATCAACATCTAGGTTATTTAGCGTCTGAATGATATGAAGGTGATAATGCCGGTGAAATGAGTCCGGGGTCCAGCAAAGTTACCCAGCATTTGCTCGTATTGGGTTGAGGGAAAACCCCGCAAAAAACCTCAACCAGGTAATTTGCCCCGACCGGGATTCGAACCCTGGCCATCTGGTTTCGCAGTCAGACGCGCTGACCGTTACTCCGCAGATGTGGACTCAACCCATTAATAAAAGGTATTTTGCCATACATCCGGGCTCTAATAAAAAGGGTTTCACTTCTTGCACTTGGTAAGTACCCGTATAAATGCGCTTATACGAAGTTACTTAAGTTTAAAGATGTTAAATGATCACAAGAGAAGGATTAGTTGAGTTAATAAGATTAGTTTTGTTTTGTTGTATGTCTGATCATGTGCACTGCCTACTATCTGAGGCTTGTAAAGTATCTATGCGACAAAACTTTTTCCTTAGAATGTACACTTCACAAATCAAGATAATGAGTTGGTAGAGAAACTTGCTTCAAAATGCGCAATAAAGAAATTTCTATTTAACTGGTCTATAATTAATTAATTGAATACCGTACTGTTAGGGTTGCATGATGTGTAAAGGCACAATTTGAGTATATGAAATTATTGCATTCACTGTTTGTGTCCTGATAGTCCTAGGGTCTAACATGAATTCCTAGGTACTAGAGGGATTTGAAAGGTAAAGCCCAAATGTGTACTATTCTTTTACGAGAAAAATAAGAGTGTTTTTTGTAAAAGACGAGTATTTTCCCTGGACCAAATGTACAATATGAGGAATATGATGTTGGGTGGGACATATAATACATCTCTCCCTTAATTTCTGTCGTATGTTCATCCAAATAAAAACTTTTGTCAAGTTTTTATACTCATAATCATTATCGTTTGAACTAACTCGTAGATACTGAATACTATCAAAACCTGATCAATACTTCAGGATAAATCGTTATAGACATATTGCATGATGAAAACAACTTGTTGGCTATCAGGTATCTGGAAACGCGTATTTCCATGAAAACTTCGAAATCGAGTCTTTCAAGCATAAATCTTCCTTTCTTTATATTATTTGATTTCTTTGATATTATTATGAGGTAGTAAAAAAGTCTGAAATTCAAGATCATTTGATAGAAGAATATTTATGGTCTCTTACTACAACTGGAATTCTTTATTTTACTATTTTATTTTATTTATTTCGTTTTATTCTATGTATTTTATTTTACATATTTATTTTATTTATTTTTCTTGTATTTATTTTATTTTATTGATTTATTTTATTTATTTAACTCATTTATTTACTTTATTTTATTTATTTCATTGCTTTTATTTATTTATTTATTTTATTTTAACTTTATTTATTTATTTTATTTTGCTTCTATTTATTTATTTTATTTTAATTTAATTTATTTATTGTAAGTCTAAGTGGTGTAATATGTAGCTAGTCAGTGATGTATGCAATGGAGAGGGAAAGAAACTGGCCATCCTACTACAATATCTCCTGGCTTAGTTGCTTTAGTGGTGCATACTTGGTATCACTTGTGAGGTTCAGATCTGTCTTCGGACAGTTGACTAAACAACAACAATAATTGTCATTCGAAAAACATTGTCACTGTTCAAGACGCTCTTCGTTGAGGGCCTATAATGGTGTCACAAATATTGACATGACTTAAAAATCACATGATTAAAACTTACCAACTGCGCTGATTCCGAATGTAAATGAGAAGGCGAGACCGACGAATGCTTGTTTTATTTTACTAGTACGTGATACGACAGGTAACAAATACGGTAATTTCGTGCTAAAAATTATATGTTGTTTGTTGACTTCGGAGAAAAATTAAATCATTCATCATTATTCCAGTCGAGGATTCTTCGATGCACGACCAGCATAACTAATGTTTGATACTGGTAACGCCTAATAATGTAGGGGGAAAAAAATCCTTTTCAACTACAGTGGGAGACAGATTTTCACTCGAACTCTCAGAATGACCAGTACATATTGATTACTGTAACAACAGCAGAGAATAAGTCAAATGCATTTACATATACACGTACATTCTATGATGTTATTAGTTAATTATTGTAATTGCGTAATTATTGTGTATGTCAGTAGTTGTTTTTTGTACATAAATACGGGCTCTGCATATAAATTTAGGACATTATGCTAATTAAATTGTAATGGTAAAATTATTGGAGAATGATCTTTCTGTTCAAATAGACTTAAGTAATATTCCT
This sequence comes from Periplaneta americana, assembly GCF_040183065.1. Lineage (NCBI taxonomy): Eukaryota > Metazoa > Arthropoda > Insecta > Blattodea > Blattidae > Periplaneta > Periplaneta americana. The sequence goes on along the minus strand of NC_091127.1, from coordinate 23,666,136 downwards.
GATCACATGTATATCAGATTGGCCAGTCCCGTGTTATGAGCCATAGTGGGCCAAGTGTCGTATATTAAAAACGGAGAAAACAAGAGTTAAGGCCCATTCACAATGCAAATTAAACATAACCGTAACATAAACACAGACGTTTGCGCCCAGGCTACCAAATGAGATCATTCACAATGATTCACATAAGCATTGACATAAACATTACCGTAAGACGTTAACATGAAAGTATGCAAACTCCAAACTTTCATGCTTATGCTTACGTGATTTGCAAACAGAACACAATCGAGGAGCGCTGAAGTATACGACAGAATATGAGGAAGTGGCGTCGTTGTTATGTTTCCATGGTTACCAAATATGTTTGCGGTTATGTTTATGTTCCCATCGTGAATGATGGTATGACTTCTTGATTTTACCGTAACGTTTATATTCTTAAGGCTCATTCACAATGAAAATTAAACATAACGTAAGCGTTAACTTAACGTTACAGTAAAATCAAGAAGTCATACCATCATTTACTATGGGAGCATAAACGTAACAGCAAACATACTTGGTAACCATGGAAACATAAGGACGACGCCATTTCCTCATATTCTGTCGTATACTTCAGCGCTCCACGATTGTGTTCTGTTTGCAAATCACGTTAGCATAAGCATGAAAGTTTGGAGTTCGCAAACTTTCATATTAACGTCTTACGGTAATGTTTATGTCAATGCTTATGTGAATCATTGTGAATGATCCCATTTGGTAGCCTGGGCGCAAACTTCTGTGTTTATGTTACGGTTATGTTTAATTTTCATTGTGAATGGGCCTTTAAGTTAACGCTTATGTTATGTTTAATTTTCATTGTGAATGAGCCATTAAGTTAACGCTTACGTTATGTTTAATTTTAATTGTGAATGAGCCTTTAAAATTAAGTGATTACCATAGTTTAATGAAACATAATATAGCAAGTAATATAAAGTATGCACATTAAAATTAAATGATATGTCAATATTAATTAAATTATGGTATTCAGTGCTATAGTGGGCTAAGCGCCATATGTTAAAAACGAAGAAAACAAGGGTTACAATTAAGTGATTACCACAATTTAATGAAACATGTAGCAAGTAATATAAAACATGCACATTAAAACTAAATGATATGTCAATCTTCATTAAACTGTGGTACTGAGACCATCGTGGGCAAGCGCCATATATTAAAAACGGAGAAAACAAGGGTTAAAATTAAATGATTAATATAGTTTAATGAAACATAATATAGCAAGTAATATAAAGTATGCACATCAAAGCTAAATGATATGTCAATCTTCATTAAACTGTGGTATTGAGAGCCATAGTGGGCCAAGCGCCATATATTAAAAACGGAGAAAACAAGGTTTAAAATGAAATGATTACTATAGAGTAATGAAATATAATATAGCAAGTAATATAAAGTGTATATATTACAACTAAATTATATGTCAATTTTCATTAAACTGTGGTATTCACTTAAATTTAACTCTTACTTTCTCCGTCTTTAATAAATGGCGCTTGGCTGAACCCTTCAAATATAGAAATGTATAATAAGGTGTAACATTAATGTATTCACCTAATGATACGTAAAGACGGAAATATGAGAAAACATTTGTTGTACAAATACTTATCGGAATAGAAAAATGACATTGAAAATCATGCTTAATACTTACTTACTTACAAATGGCTTTTAAGGAACCCGCAGGTTCATTGCCGCCCTCACATAAGCCCGCCATCGCTCCCTATCCTGTGCAAGATTAATCCAGTCTCTATCATCATATCCTAGCTCTCTCAAATCCATTTTTATGTTATCCTCCCATCTACGTCTCGGCCTCCCCAAAGGTCTTTTTCCCTCCGGTCTCCCAACTAACACTCTATATGAATTTCTGGATTCGCCCATACGTGCTACATGCCCTGCCCATCTCAAACGTCTGGATTTAATGTTCCTAATTATGTCAGGTGAAGAAAACAATGCGGAATTTCTGCGTTGTGTAACTTTCTCCATTCTCCTATAACTTCATCCTTCTTAGTCTCAAATATTTTCCTAAGCACCTTATTCTCAAACACCCTTAACCTATGTTCCTCTCTCAAAGTGAGAGTCCAAGTTTCACAACCATAAAGAACAACCGGTAATATAACTGTTTTATAAATTTTAACTTTCAGATTTTTTGACAGCAGACTGGATGATAAAAGTTCCTCAACCGAATAATAACAGGCATTTCCCATATTTATTCTGTATTTAATTTCTTCCCGAGTATCATTTATATTTGTTACTGTTGCTCCCAGATATTTGAATTTCTCCACTTCTTCAAAAGATAAATTTCCAATTTTTATATTTCCATTTCGTACAATATTCTCGTCACGATACATAATCATATACTTTGTCTTTTCGGGATTTACTTCCAACCCTATCGCTTTACTTGCTTCAAGTAAAATTTCCGTATTTTCCCTAATCGTTTGTGGATTTTCTCCTAACATATTCACGTCATCCGCGTAGACAAGAAGCTGATGTAACCCGTTCAATTCCAAACCCTCTCTGTTATCTTCTGTTATCTTGGACTTTCCTAATGGCATGCTCTAGACTCTAGAGCAAGTTAAAAAGTAAAGGAGATAGTGCATTTCCTTGCTTCAGCTATTACTGAACACACGCTTTTGTAAATTATTTTATGTATTAATTTTTAACAAACGTAAACAGTGAACTCTGTTCAAGTAATTTTGAAGAGTAAAGAATTGGGTAAAGTGGCTTTTCAGGAAAAATTGAAAATAAAAAGACTAGGTTTCATTATTATTATTATTATTATTATTATTATTATTATTATATGTTGTTTTGAATTTATATACGGTTTTTTCGACAGTGAAACATTGGAATCATGACATTTCATATTAGGCTAAAAACGATTTTAAATTCTCTTCGATTTTGGAACACAAAATTGTGAACACATAATATTTTATCACGAGCCGCCACTGTCCCGAATCCGCTCGATTTGGAACAACTCGAGTCTCAGAGAGGACTGTAAGATAAATAAATATGAATAAATAAAAGAAAATAAATAAAATATGTATCAGCTAAATCAATAAGCAGCGGGTACAGACGGTCCTGGAATATCAGCTTTCATGAAATCCACCTGCATGACAAACAACACAACGCTCTAATTTTTTATCCAGCATTATCGTAATAAGCACCGAATTGCGGCTGATATCCGCTTGCGTCATACATAGTCATCACTCCCTGTCCGCTTCCCAATATAATTAGATTAGTATCCATTCATCACAAGCTCAATTAGCCTTTGTCTGCTTCGGGAATAGATAAGCTCATTGCATTGCATTCGTAGCTAACATTATTATTATCATCTTTGACATTACTGCTGTTGCTATTTTCACTTCTTACTGTCTGAGGGTCATTCATATACAGGCTGAAATCACGTTAAAATAGAAGGGAAATTTCATTTTGTAAGTTAGTAAAAGTGTTCATATTATGTTTCTTATTTCACCATCAACGCTCGTTGTTGATATATCTCAAGTGTTGTTAATTACGTTTAGAAACGCTTAATTCGCTCATTTGACATCAAAGTAGGTACAAAACTTTTTTTTTTTTTACGGAAGGTAGACATAACAACATAAGTCGCATGCTAGGACAATATCACAAATCTTTTATGACTTCTGAAATGTGTGAGAGTACTTATAAATGTATTTTAGTGAACCCGGAGGTTCATTGCCGCCCTGATATAAGCCCGCCATCGGTCCCTATCCTGAGTAAGATTAATCCAGTTCCTACCAACATATCCCATCTCCCTCAAATACATTTAAATATTATTCTCCCATCTTCGTCTCGGCCTCCCCAAATGTCTTTTTCCTTCTGGTCTTCCAACTAACGCTCTATATGTATTTCTGGATTCACCCATACGTGTTACATATCTGCCAAAACGTCTGGATTTAATGTTCCTAATCATGTTATGTGAAGAATACAATGCGCGCAGTTTTGCGTTGTGCATCTTTCTCCATTCTCCTGTAACGTCATCCTTTTTAGCTCCAAATATTTTCCTAAACACCTTATTCTCGAACACCCTTAATCTGTGTGCCTCTCTCAAAGTGAGAGTTCAAGTTTCACAGCCATACAGAACAACAGAAAATAAATTCTAACATTGCTTTTTTCGCTATACTGGAGAATTAGCACGGTCGCTTTGAACCGTGCCGTTACGTTTATCACCAAATTTAAGTAAATACACAATGTCACCAACATAAGAACATGACATTGGTGTGTGGCGTAGTTGGCGGGAGAAATTTTTTTCTCTCTCTGTCTACCTCCTTCGTTCTGAACATTATTGAGAGATAGCGCCACTGTTAGCGACAATGTGTATTTGCGTAAATATTGCGAGTAAATTATGACGAGTGCCTTAGAGGAGAGGCTCGGGACGTGATCCTTACTTGAATTTATTTTTGCGTGTACATTGCAGATTAAATGATTGAGATCCCTTCTTGCTCCGGTTACAGGCCTTGCATTTACGAAGGTTATGTTAGGTTAGATTAGCTTAGCTTAGGTTAGGTTAGCTTAGCTTAGCTTAGGTTAGCTTTGGTTAGGTTAGATTAGCTTTGGTTAGGTTAGGCTAGCTTTGGTTAGGTTAGGTTAGGTTAGGTTAGCTTTGGTTAGGTTAGCTTCATTTCATTCGTCCATGTAGTAGTTAAAATTATATAATATGACAGTTTTTGATTCGTAATATTGATAAAAAAAATAATAGGTCTATAATGAAAGCGGTGAATAATTTCATGGTCCCTACATTTTTTTTTCGTAAAAGGCTAGGTATTTTTCTTTAGGCCAGAAATAAAACAGCAACGCCGTCATAATTACGTACTTTACGCTTTGGCAAACATTAACCGGAAATTTACTTTCCGTCATTTTAATGGTATTCCGTGAAACACACCTTTTTTCCTGTTAATTTCCTTGTGATAACCTAGTTTATGATCTTATTACATCTTCATTTTCTTTTAATGCATTCAAAAAACCGCCGTTGTACTACATAAAACCTTGAACTTGACTAATGGAGTGAATTATTTAAGAATATAGTCGCGAATTTGACTACCACCATTTCGATTATATTTTGTTTGATACGGCTCGGTACGGCCCGGTGACTAGTGGCCAGCGAGTAGGGTCGACTATCGATATTGGTCTGCCGTGGGTATTATCCAGTTGTTCCGCTTTTTTTTAGTAGGTTGCATCGGAGACGCAGATTGTTGTTGAATTTAAATTACAGCCTTGTTCGTTACGAATTGTTTGACAATACTGCGAACGTTATATCGCTTCGCATTCTCGAGTTACACTAACCTTGTATCTGTGTTACTCAATGAAATCAATCAATCTTCTTAATGTATCCAGCTGTTTGCTGACAACATAAAGTCCACTATAGTCCACTGTAGTCTATTCAGTTGTTGTTTTTCGCGAGAAATTACTCAATGAAAGCATTCACAATTAATTACGTAAGGGTAATAATTATGTTGGCATGAAATTTTTCAAACTGCAACTTTTCTTCTTTATGTTTGCGTTATTTTAAAACAATACGCAGTCATAGATCGCTGAAGTAGATGATAGAACATGTTGAAATGGCGTCGTTATTATATTTCCATGGTTACCAGTTAATTATCTTTGTGCGAGATCGTGCGTATTTGCTTGTTTTCCTCACAGAACCAATACGCGATATGTGTGAAATACCACATTCAGTATTCCCAACGTAACACACATAACAATTTCCCTCTTCTTACCGCTTAAGCGCGACATTCATTTTACTGCTTTAGGCTTTTAACATATTATTTTTAGAGACGTTTGACATAGTAATAATTATAAATTGGAAACTTACCACTGCAATTTCACCTAAATTGCAATGTTAATTATTGTTTTTAAATATTTGCAAAAATTAAGTAAAGTCTACTACTCCACGAAACTTATTGCATTCCTGATACAAGTAACATTAAGAAAGCCGTGAAAAAAATCAACGAGATTCCAGATGCCGATGTTATTACTGCAATATGTTATATAAATAATATTGTTAAAATATTAAAATGAAAAATAAATCATTACATAACCTTACAGTTTGTTTTAAGTTCGCATTTATAGACTGGGGGGGGGGGGTGGGAAGACAGACGTATATCACGGCCTGCTGGAGTATAGTAAACACAGAAAACATTTTACAGCAACAATGTGGAAGAAAGATATTTTGGTGTTCCGAAGTTGGCGTCATTAAACAGAAACCAACATGGAGATTTCATTGCAACTAATTAGAAATTCGTCTTTCAGATATGTAATAAACGATCTTCGCACAAAATAATGTACGATACACGAGCGGTATGTTTGTTTTCATGTTCGAGGAAAAGATTGAAAAAGCGAAACGTAGTTGAGCTTTTTTAATCTTTTCCTCGAACATGAAAACGTCAACATACCGCTCTTGTAACGTATATTACTATTACAATTATGTTTATGTTATAAAGGTAACGCTTATATTTTCAACGTGAATTGGCATAACAGTTTTAGGTCAGGATTTTAAATTACGCATTGGATATCGAAAATTAGGTTCTTTGGAGGGAAATGAGATTATCTGAAAGATGAATGGCCAGTCAACAATAACCACATATTACCGGTACTTTACATTGAAGAATAAAGATAAGGAGTACGAAATTAAATTCTCACACTTATATGAAATTTAAATGCCATATATTGAACACTTATTTCTCTAGCATTCCAATTAATCTTGTTAATATCCTTTTGAAATGTTGTTTGAAACTTCGACTGGTCTTCCTGTGTGTTCTTCATCCATTACTCGTTCTAGCCTACCATTTTTAAACTTATTAACGCACTTATAGATATTGGTATGTTCATAGACTTGATGTTTTGTTGTTTGCATGTGACTTTATTCACAGCAGTTTATTATACAGTGTGTCCACCATGAACCTGACACATTTCATTTGGCTGCCAAAAATCAATGAATGGAAATAAGTTGGTAACATGCATTGCAATATGTAGAGAAACTGTGGAAATTTCGTTGGCTATTTTTAAAAACCCGCGCGAGAGGTTGTACGTGGCGCTGCGGTAGCTTAAGTCAAAATGGCGACAGCGCAAGAGCGAGCACAAGCGATCTGGTGGTATGCTGAAACAAATTCGGTGATTCAAGTGCAACGCAACTTTCGGAGCGTGTTCCAGAAGGACCCACCATGAACACCATTAAGACATGGAAACATCACTTTTTGGCAACGGGAAGTGTGGTGAAATTGCATGGTGGCGGTAATGTGCGCGTATCAGAGGAGCGTGTAGCACCAGTGAGACAGGCGTATGAACGAAGTCCACGCAAGTCAATTCGACAAGCGGGACAAGAACTGCAGATGCCGAAGTCCACGGTACAGAAAGACTGCATCGCACTCTTGGGTTTCATGCGTACAAATTGCAGTTGGTTCATGAATTGAAACCAGATGACGGTAATAAGAGGCAGGCATTTGCTATCGACGTGTTACAGCACATTGATGAAGACCCAACATTTTTAACTCGCATTGCTTTTTCTGATGAGGCCACTTTTCATTTATCGGGCAAAGTCAACACACATAATGCGCGTATTTGGGGGTTAGAAAACCCACGCTGCATTGTGGAACACATTCGTGACAGCCCGAAATTAAATGTGTGGTGCGGATTTGTCAAGAACAAAATGTATACAGGCCACAAAATTCGTGATCTTCAACAGCTAGGCGGCCGCATAAGAGATGCCGTCAATTCCGTTACGCCTGAGATGCTTCTGAAGACCTGGCAGGAAATTGAATTCAGGCTAGATGTTCTTCGTGCAACGAGAGGATCTCATGTTGAGGCGTACTGATTTTTTTAATAAAACTTGGTGAGTTACTCTTGATATCGCATGCATTCTTTTCTTTTTACCCCAAGCAGTATGAATTATACAGCAATTTCAAATGTGTCAGGTTCATGGTGGACACCCTGTATATTTTTAATCACACTCTCCTTGGCAACCAACACATTACCACAGTCTAGTATATACAGTCACGAAGCTCAATACGTAGGGAATATGCATTCATAGATAGTTGCTAACCACTAGGATCGCTACTATCTCCTCATCATATACAATGTGAAACAGTACCGCACAGTCTATTGTTCCTAATACCCTCATCAACTCAAGCTTCGTGACTGTATATAGGCTACTAGACTGTGATATTACCAACAATGAAATCCTTTCATTCATTCATTTATAACTTCTTCATAAGCAACACATTACAAAGAAAAAGCTTACAATTTAAAATTAAATTTAGATACCAATAATAAAATGTAGAAACCAGTAATGGATAAAATAATGTAGGCCTATAGCACACGAGAGTAAACAGGGTTTATGCGCTCGTTGAAATTAACACACTCGGCTTCGCCTCGGGCGCTAAACTTCCCACTCGTGGATAAAATCTAATTTTACTCTCTTAAACTGTAATTTACTATTAATAGATACCGTGCTTTGGTGAAAATGAAAGCAGAGAATTCAAATGCATCTCTGTTTTTCTTTCAATAAAATTGTTTGCATTATTTATTTCTCTTACGTGTGTTGCATTGATGCAACAATATCTGACTGTTGTGACAGTCGACTGTTCCGTCGGGACGTTTCTCCCTGGCGGCTGCTTCAGGAATTACTGTAGATAAGCGATAGTGAAAAAGGCGTGAACTGTATGCAGAGCTTGTTGCTATAAATTTTACATGTCTCGCAGACGCATGAAACAAGAATAAAAACAAGAGACGAACAATGCGTCGCGTCTCATCGACCCCGTTCATCTGGCACAGAATGTCCCAGAAAGTGGATGTCCAGACACTTTCTTGTAAGTTAATGTTTATTTGTTTATCCAGTTATTAATTTTAGGGGGAATATTATTAGTCATCCTTCCACGCTGGAGACCTAGGAATTCAATTGTAATTTACGGCGGACAAAATTTGGGGCAGGTTTTCGCAAAGTACTCTCGTTTATTCTGTCGGAATTTCACCACTTATCCGTAATCATCGTTGTAAAATTTAATTTGGATTCACCTGTAGCTCACCATGGATGGATAACGTGCCTGACAGTAAAGTGGTTCATATTTTGTGCTCGTTAAAGGAACTGGCCACCTTACCCCTTTATCTCCTGGCCTAATTGCCTCATAAGTGATGCCTTCTTGGTATCACTTGTGAGGTTCAGACCTGTCTTCGGACAGCTCAGACAAAGACACACTTGAGGTCATGTAATTAAGAATCAAAAGTGCAAGTCATCTTTTGCGATTGATGTTTAGTTACAAGTGTACAGAGGGGTATTGATATGAATGAACCCTAGACCTTCATTATAGCCTAGATCATGTATATATATATGTATATATATATATATATATATATATATATATATATATATATATATATATATATATATATACAGATTGATAATCCCTATGTTAAAATCGGTAGCACTTTGAAGAGAATAACCACCAGGATCGCCACCCGTCTGCTGTAAACGAACACAAGATGGCAGTACATTCGCTAATGCAATTCAAATGGGAGTTATAACGTGACTCCTTATGTAACAACTAGATGGCAGCATAGTAAAGCTGACAAAAGTTGTTACCGTCAAAACCTATAAGGCCGAGCAATCTGGGTAGGCCTATATATGATCTAGGATTTATAGCAAATAAAAACGTAAACTGTTACTATGGCAAAGAGTAGGCTACTGTATGCTCGATCTCGTGGGTGTCCGCAGAGCTGTTCATGTTACGATCAGACTCGAAAATACAGAATTTTTTGACCTCTCTAATGGAGACGATACTGTGCTTCGAAACATTGAATATATCTACATCTATGACACAGTGCAACAAGCCAAATTAAAGAAGTTCCTAATTTCTCACGCCTTCTATTCATGACATTTGGTGTGAAACGTGCACCTTCATAGTACTGTATCCAGGGATTGGTAAGAAAGTTAGAGACAACGGGAAATACAGCGTTCAGGAACCGAAAACCGTCTGAAGAGACAATACAGGATGTAAAGAAGCGGTTACTGGCGTCACCATAAAAATAATTGCGAAAACTTTCCCAAGAAACTGGTCTCCCATAGTCCACGTGTCAAAATACTGCAAAAAATATCAAAACTACGCGCATCGTAAATATTGGGAAACGGGTAAAGCATGTCAAGGGGATTTTACCAAATAAGCTGAGGTAAGACATTTTGCAGGGCTTTCAATGTAAAAAATATGAAAGAAACAGCTGGATTTGCGGTTGTGAATCCACAAATAAATTATTTTGTTTCCGCTGCCTTTGCTAAGGGTGAAGATGCGAGCTGGACATGATCGGTGTGTCAGATTTAAGCCGTTTGACAAAGAAAACTAAGAAACATGAGGAATCTATCTATTGCTCATAAGAATGCTTGCTTAGATTTATCAGTCCTTGGAAGAACAGAAATTAGGCAACAGCTTAGCTCAGTTTTCAGGCAGAATATTGAAAGACAGAATGATAACGTAAGGGTATGTACGTGAACGACCACAAATATCAGAAAATGTAGGCTCTAAATTTCTAAAATTTTATAAGAAAATGAACTCAAAGCTGGACAAAAATTACAAGGTACCACAACAAGACTTATTAGAACTTAAATATCTAATAGAAGTATAAAAAAGATTACTAATAATATTTTTCAAACCAGTTTTATCAAGGTATGAAAAAAACAAAAGAATTCTGCAGTTACATCATTTGGTAACCATAACATTGTTATGGTCTCTCTGACATCTTTAATATTTTTCCTGCATGTAATAAACACTTATTTCTGAAAAGTAGACTACTCTCAGACATGTAGATTTGTTTATTTTAATACAATTAATTTTTTATTTGCCATATATAAAATATATTAAAATTTGCATAATGTTTTGTGACCTAATTTTTCTATTTTCAAAGAAATGGACATTATTGTAGTCTGTCTTTTGCATAAATGCAAGTTAAATCAGTGTACGAAATTTCAGAATTCTATCTCTAATGGTTGTGGAGTTATAAAATATGTGTAAAAATTTTCAAATGTTGGAAAATTTAATTTAAAGTAAAAAGTGAATTCTAAAAAATATTAGTAGCCTTTTTATACTTTTATCAGATGTTTAAGTTCTCATAAGTCTTGTTGTGATACCTTGTAATTTTTTTCCAATTGTGAATTCATTTTCTTATAAAATTTTAGAAATTTGAAGCCTGCATTTTCTGGTAATATTTGTGATCGTTCACGTACATATAAGGAAAAATCTTTATGTTCTTCCAAAGATAGTTCATCATCATCATCATCATCATCATCAGGCCCATTTTAAAGGCAATTATCTACTTTAAAGAACTGTAGTTTTCTTTTTTTTTTAATTTTCAGAAATGAGATATTGTTTAAATTGTTGGAAAACTATGTAATATAAAAGTAGTGAACCTCTTGTCACTTTAGACATGAACCGCCACTGTCACTGAGCCAATGTTATATCTCCATCTCGTCGACTGTGAGTCGCATCTTCAGAACCGCCACTGTTACTGATCCAATGTTGTTATATCTCCATCTCGTTGACTGTGAGTCGCATCTTCAGAACCGCCACTGTTACTGATCCAGCGTTGTTATATCTCTATCTCGTCGACTGTGAGTCGAATCTTCACAACCGCCACTGTTACTGATCCAGCGTTGTTATATCTCCATCTCGTCGACTGTGAGTCGCATCTTCAGAACCGTCACTGTTACTGATCCAATGTTGTTATATCTCCATCTCGTCGACTGTGAGTCGTATCTTCAGAACCGCCACTGTAACTGTTCCAATGTTGTTATATCTCCATCTCGTCGACTGTGAGTCGCATCTTCAGAACCGCCACTGTTACTGATCCAATGTTATATCTCCATCTCGTCGACTGTGAGTCGCATCTTCAGAACCGCCACTGTTACTGATCCAATGTTATATCTCCATCTCGTCGACCATGAGTCGCATCTTCAGAACCGCCACTGTTACTGATTCAATGTTCTTATATCTCCATCTCGTCGACTGTGAGTCGCATCTTCGGAACCGCCACTGTTACTGAACCAATGTTGTTATATCTCCATCTCGTCGACTGTGAGTCGCATCTTCAGAACCGCCACTGTTACTAATCCAATGTTATATCTCAATCTCGTCGACTGTGAGTCGTATCTTCAGAACCGCCACTGTTACTGATCCATTGTTGCTATATCTCCATCTCGTCGACTGTGAGTCGCATCTTCGTAACCGCCACTGTTACTGATCCAATTTTGCTATATCCATCTCGTCGACTGTGAATCGCATCTTCGTAACCGCCACTGTCACTGAACCAATGTTGTTATATCTCCATCTCGTCGACTATGAGTCGCATCTTCGGAACCGCCACTGTTACTGATCCAATGTTGTTATATCTCCATCTCGTCGAATGTGAGTCGCATCTTCGGAACCGCCACTGTTACTGATCCAATGTTGTTTTATCTCCAAGTCGTCGACTGAGTCGCATCTTCAGAACCGCCACTGTTACTGATCCAATGTTGTTATATCTCCATCTCGTCGACTGTGAGTCGCATCTTCGGAACCACCACTGTTATTGATCCAATGTTCTTATATCTCCATCTCGTCGACTTTGAGTCGCATCTTCAGAACCGCCACTGTTACTGATCCAATGTTGTTATATCTCCATCTCGTTGACTGTGAGTCGCATCTTCAGAACCGCCACTGTTACTGATCCAGCGTTGTTATATCTCTATCTCGTCGACTGTGAGTCGAATCTTCACAACCGCCACTGTTACTGATCCAGCGTTGTTATATCTCCATCTCGTCGACTGTGAGTCGCATCTTCAGAACCGTCACTGTTACTGATCCAATGTTGTTATATCTCCATCTCGTCGACTGTGAGTCGTATCTTCAGAACCGCCACTGTAACTGTTCCAATGTTGTTATATCTCCATCTCGTCGACTGTGAATCGCATCTTCGGAACCGCCACTGTTACTGAACCAATGTTGTTATATCTCCATCTCGTCGACTGTGAGTCGCATCTTCAGAACCGCCACTGTTACTAATCCAATGTTATATCTCAATCTCGTCGACTGTGAGTCGTATCTTCAGAACCACCACTGTTACTGATCCAGTGTTGCTATATCTCCATCTCGTCGACTATGAGTCGCATCTTCGTAACCGCCACTGTTACTGATCCAATGTTGCTATATCTCCATCTCGTCGACTATGAGTCGCATCTTCGTAACCGCCACTGTTACTGATCCATTGTTGCTATATCTCCATCTCGTCGACTGTGAGTCGCATCTTCGTAACCGCCACTGTTACTGATCCAATGTTGCTATATCCATCTCGTCGACTGTGAATCGCATCTTCGTAACCGCCACTGTCACTGAACCAATGTTGTTATATCTCCATCTCGTCGACTATGAGTCGCATCTTCGGAACCGCCACTGTTACTGATCCAATGTTGTTTTATCTCCAAGTCGTCGACTGTGAGTCGCATCTTCAGAACCGCCACTGTTACTGATCCAATGTTGTTATATCTCCATCTCGTCGACTGTGAGTCGCATCTTCGGAACCACCACTGTTATTGATCCAATGTTCTTATATCTCCATCTCGTCGACTTTGAGTCGCATCTTCAGAACCGCCACTGTTACTGATCCAGTGTTGTTATATCTCCATCTCGTCGACTTTGAGTCGCATCTTCAGAACCGTCACTGTTATTGATCCAATGCTATTATATCTCCATCTCGTCGACTGTGAGTCGCATCTTCGTAACCGCCACTGTCACTGAACCAATGTTGTTATATCTCCATGTCGACTGTGAGTCGCATCTTCAGAACCGCCACTGTTACTGATCCAATGTTATATCTCCATCTCGTCGACTGAGTCGTATTTTCGGAACCGCCACTGTTACTGATCCAATGTTATATCTCCATCTCGTCGACTGTGAGTCGCATCTTCGTAACCGCCACTGTTACTGATACAATGTTGTTATATCTCCAAGTCGTCGACTGTGAGTCGCATCTTCGGAACCACCACTGTTATTGATCCAATGTTCTTATATCTCCATCTCGTCGACTTTGAGTCGCATCTTCAGAACCGCCACTGTTACTGATCCAGTGTTGTTATATCTCCATCTCGTCGACTTTGAGTCGCATCTTCAGAACCGTCACTGTTATTGATCCAATGCTATTATATCTCCATCTCGTCGACTGTGAGTCGCATCTTCGTAACCGCCACTGTCACTGAACCAATGTTGTTATATCTCCATGTCGACTGTGAGTCGCATCTTCAGAACCGCCACTGTTACTGATCCAATGTTATATCTCCATCTCGTCGACTGAGTCGTATTTTCGGAACCGCCACTGTTACTGATCCAATGTTATATCTCCATGTCGTCGACTGTGAGTCGCATCTTCAGAACCGCCACTGGTACTGATCCAATGTTATATCTCCATCTCGTCGACTGTGAGTCGCATCTTCAGAACCGCCACTGTTACTGATCCAATGTTATATCTCCATCTCGTCGACTGTGAGTCGCATCCTCGGAACCACCACTGTTACTGATCCAATGTTATATCTCCATCTCGTCGACTGTGAGTCGCATCTTCGTAACCGCCACTGTTACTGATACAATGTTGTTATATCTCCATGTCGTCGACTGTGAGTCGCATCTTCAGAACCGCCACTGGTACTGATCCAATGTTATATCTCCATCTCGTCGACTGTGAGTCGCATCTTCAGAACCGCCACTGTTACTGATCCAATGTTATATCTCCATCTCGTCGACTGTGAGTCGTATCTTCGGAACCGCCACTGTTACTGATCCAATGTTATATCTCCATCTCGTCGACTGTGAGTCGCATCCTCGGAACCACCACTGTTATAGATCCAATGTTCTTATATCCCCATCTCGTCGAGTTTGAGTCGCATCTTCAGAACCGTCACTGTTACTGATCCAGTGTTGTTATATCACCATCTCGTCGACTTTGAGTCGCATCTTCAGAATCGGCACTGTTACTGATCCAATGTTGTTATATCTCCATCTCGTCGATTGTGAGTCGCATCTTCGGAACCGCCACTGTTACTGATTCAATGTTATTATATCTCCATCTCGTCGACTGTGAGTCGCATCTTCGTAACAGCTACTGTTACTGATACAATGTTGTTAATCTCCATCTCGTCGACTGTGAGTCGCATCTTCAGAACCGCCACTGTTACTGATCCAATGTTATATCTCCATCTCGTCGACTGTGAGTCGCATCTTCAGAACCGCCACTGTTACTGATCCAATGTTATATCTCCATCTCGTCGACTGTGAGTCGCATCCTCGGAACCACCACTGTTACTGATCCAATGTTATATCTCCATCTCGTCGACTGTGAGTCGCATCTTCGTAACCGCCACTGTTACTGATACAATGTTGTTATATCTCCATGTCGTCGACTGTGAGTCGCATCTTCAGAACCGCCACTGGTACTGATCCAATGTTATATCTCCATCTCGTTGACTGTGAGTCGCATCTTCAGAACCGCCACTGTTACTGATCCAGCGTTGTTATATCTCTATCTCGTCGACTGTGAGTCGTATCTTCGGAACCGCCACTGTTACTGATCCAATGTTATATCTCCATCTCGTCGACTGTGAGTCGCATCCTCGGAACCACCACTGTTATAGATCCAATGTTCTTATATCCCCATCTCGTCGAGTTTGAGTCGCATCTTCAGAACCGTCACTGTTACTGATCCAGTGTTGTTATATCACCATCTCGTCGACTTTGAGTCGCATCTTCAGAATCGGCACTGTTACTGATCCAATGTTGTTATATCTCCATCTCGTCGATTGTGAGTCGCATCTTCGGAACCGCCACTGTTACTGATTCAATGTTATTATATCTCCATCTCGTCGACTGTGAGTCGCATCTTCGTAACCGCTACTGTTACTGATACAATGTTGTTAATCTCCATCTCGTCGACTGTGAGTCGCATCTTCGGAACAGCCACTGTTACTGATCCAATGTTATTATATCTCCATCTCGTCGACTGTGAGTCGCATCTTCGTAACCACCACTGTTACTGATACAATGTTGTTATATCTCCATCTCGTCGACTGTGAGTCGCATCTTCAGAACCGCCACTGTTACTGATCCAATGCTATATCTCCATCTCGTCGACTGTGAGTCGTATCTTCGGAACCGCCACTGTTACTGATCCAATGTTATATCTCCATCTCGTCGACTGTGACTCGCATCTTCGGAACCGCCACTGTTACTGATCCAATGTTGTTATATCTCCATCTCGTCGACTGTGAGTCGCATCTTACTGCTCCAATGTTGTTATATCTCCATCTCGTCGACTGTGAGTCGCATCTTCGGAACCGCCACTGTTACTGATCCAATGTTATATCTCCATCTCGTCGACTGTGAGTCGCATCTTCGGAACCGCCACTGTTACTGTTCCAATGTTGTTATATCTCCAACTCGTCGACTGTGAGTCGCATCTTCAGACTAAAATGGGCGTTAAAGATACATATACAGTAAATGTGGCAGGCAGACGAAATGGCAAAGTAATGGTCACTTTTATGGACCCTGAAGAGCTGAACGTGTATTTCCGTGTATGTAGGCTATGTCTCGAGCGCTGCAGTTGCAGTGCAGCGCATGCGCAACGATTAATCATAGCAGTGGCGACTCCCTCGGCGGTGCTGGAGTGGAATGTCTCCCCTCGGACATATCAGCAATGTGTTCTGCGACGGGAGAGGGGGTAATTTCGCAGTTGTGACAGGCGAGTGGACCAAGTAGGGAAATGCAACTCGAATGATTGAGGTGCTGAGGTCAACAAGGGGACTAATGCCTATACCTGTAAAATTTTTGAAATCGATTTCTTCTTGATATATTGACGATCCTCTGGGTAGGATGAACTTGTGTATATCGCAATCTAGAGTACGATACCTTAAAAAGAATTGATTGCACGACTTTCACCACAGTACATATTTTCAATATTTCTGTTACAAAAAAAAGAAACTTTTGATCATAGGCGCTAGTGGTGGGATATAATTTTTTTTACACAGTAACGTAGAACATGTAAACTATTTGCTTTGGGTCTTAGAGGCCCAGCGCGAGCTCTGCAGAGACAATCTCCCCTGAAAAAAAATTCGATGATAGCTAATGCAAATTTTTTTGTGCGAGATCGTGCGTATTTGCTTGTTTTCCGCACAGAACCAATGCGCGGTAAATGTGAAATACCACATTCAGTATTCCCAACGTAACACACACAACAATTTCCCTCTTCTTACCGCTTAAGCGCGACATTAATTTTACTGCTTTGGGCTTTTAACATATTATTTTTAGAGACGTTCAACATAGTAATAATTATAAATTGGAAACTTACCACTGCAATTTCACCTAAATTGCAATGTTAATTATTGTTTTTAAATATTTGCAAAAATTAAGTAAAGTCTACTACTCCACGAAACTTTTTGCATTCCTGATACAAGTAACATTAAGGAAGCCGTGAAAAAATCAACAAGATTCCAGATGCCGATGTTATTACTACAATATGTTATATAAATAATATTGTTAAAATATTAAATTAAAAATAAATCATTACATAACCTTACCGTTTGTTTTAAGTTCGCATTTATAGACTGGGGGAAAAAAAAGACAGACGTATATCACGGCCTGCTGGAGTATAGATGATAATTTGTATAAAACACAGAAAACATTTTATAGCAACAATGTTGAAGAAAGATATTTTGGTGTTCCGAAGTTGCCGTCATTAAACAGAAACCAACATGGAGACTTCATTGCAACTAATTAGAAATTCGTCTTTCAGGTATGTAATAAACGATCTTCGCACAAAATAATGTACAATACACGAGCGGTATGTTTGTTTTCATGTTGTCGGAAATTAAAAAAGCTCAACTACGTTTCGCTTTTTCAATCTTTTCCTCGACCATGAAAACGTCAACATACCGTTCTTGTAACGTATATTACTATTAATTGCATCGTGTAAATTGGATAGATTATATTCTTTTGCAAAGCCACATTACATGATCCATGAAAATAATTTTTTCATTCCAACGTGACACGAAAGTTAAAATCGATGGTGTTTATCCTAATGCTAAAGATCAGTTCTTGGGAACAATAAAATGAATGCACTTGTGTTGATGTGATCTGAGAAGGATGTAACGCTGAAAATGAAGTTCTCTGACGTCATCGACAGATTTTCTGAAGCCAAAGCGAGGAAAAAAGTCTTTGATGTAATTTTTTTTTTGGCTAATTGCGTTTTTTAACAACCTTACCGATGTTATTAGTACGCCTTGTAAGTTAAACTTACAACATACGTGCGGTAAGTAAATAAATTAAATCAACTTTTATTTACTTAAAAGTAACGAACTATCAGTGTCGCACACCACTATGTGCTATGAGGAAATAAGTAAATGTCTTATACCTGTACTCTTTCTAAATTAATTTATTGTAGTGGAAATTTGTAAGCCAACAGGAATTAATGTAGATAACACGTAAGCGTGAAAACCATTTCTGACGATTTCCGGTTGTTGCTCTGAGCGCCATTCGTGAGGTCGTGGCTGGACGTGAAGACATCCATGGGATAGTCAGACTGTTCTGATACATACTAAAAGATAGGCTGCTCCCCTCCACCCGTGTTTTTGTAGTAACTTCAATCCTCTTTTCGGTTTTATCCTTTTTAATAATTTGTTCTATGTTTCTTGGAGCTTACATAGATCGTTCCCTTTGTCTCCGAAATACCTTGAAATGACAGAATATGCATATTATATCTTCTGTTTCCCTCCTTTGTCGTCATTGTCATTGTAGAATCTATCGGATAAGACTTGTCTCTTGTGGTTAATTATTCTCTGCAGTCAAAGAACAACACGTACTTTAGGTCGCGAGAGAACCGTGACTTTGAACTGTCAGGTTACACTAGTAGACTATGAGAAAATACTCGTCTGACTTGCCTTCAGACAAATTAGAATACTGGAACATAGTCCATGTGCGGAGAAGGTATAAAATGGTTCTGGAAAATTCATTTGCCACAGCTTCATTTAAAATAGCGGTAAAAGTTACTGTGTAAAATGTATAATGAGAAAGAATGTTACATTTCATACGGCAGTGTTTTATTTCCTCTTGGAGCGCCATTAGCCGAATGGCTAGAACGTGGCTTTCCACGCTGCGGACCTGACTAGAGTTCCGGCGATCCGAAGTAGAATTTTTAATGTACGTAGACTGGGTTTTCACGTGATATGTCCGTTTTCTTTGCAAGAATTCTCGTAGTTTTCAATTAATAATAGTAATAGACATGAAAATCTCCGAAACAAAAATGAAAGTAATGGCTTTTATGGGAACAGACCACATAAGATATACAGGGTGGAAGTGAAATGCCTTGCAGATTTCCAGAGCGAATAGCTCATGTTGAATGTAATAAAAATTATAATATCATATTGGTGGAAAGTTCATGTTTTTTTTTTTTTTTAAATGTTTAACAGTATCTTATTCGGTAACTATTGCAAGTAAAATCGTAATTTTTGTCCATATCTAATAGAGAATAATTTATCCCTCTGGCGCATTTCAATAGCTCATGTAAATTTAATTTTAAAAACCTCTAAATTCAAACCATTGCACGAAGCGAGCAAGTGGCAACGTCTTCGCAGAGAGCAGCTCACGTACTCAGACTCACCGAGTTCGTTGAAATGAACTATAAACGACATTATCATAGGCAACATGAAAAAGAGCTCAATTGTAGCGAAACACTAGAACGTATAACTTAATGAAATGAACTATAAACAGTATTATCATAGGCAACATGAAAAAGAGCTCAATTGTTGCGAAACACTAGAAGGTATAACTTAATGAAATGAAATATAAACGGTATTATCATAGACAACATGAAAAAGAGCTCAATTGTTGCAAAACACTAGAACGTATAACTTAATGAAATTAACTATAAACGATATTGTTATAGGCAACATAAAGAGCTCAATTGTTTCTAAACACTAGAACGTATAACTTAATGAAATTAAGTAAAAACGGTATTATCATAGACAACATGATAAAGAGCTCAAATGTTGCGAAACACTAGAACGTATAACTTAATGAAATGAACTATAAACAGTATTATCGTAGGCAACATGAAAAAGAGCTCAATTGTAGCGAAACACTAGAACGTATAACTTAATGAAATGAACTATAAACAGTATTATCATAGGCAACATGAAAAAGAGCTCAATTGTTGCGAAACACTAGAAGGTATAACTTAATGAAATGAACTATAAACGGTATTATCATAAAGAACATGAAAAGAGCTCAATTGTTGCAAAACACTAGAACGTATAACTTAATGAAATTAACTATAAACGATATTGTTATAGGCAACATAAAGAGCTCAATTGTTTCTAAACACTAGAACGTATAACTTAATGAAATTAAGTAAAAACGGTATTATCATAGACAACATGATAAAGAGCTCAAATGTTGCGAAACACTAGAACGTATAACTTAATGAAATGAACTATAAACAGTATTATCATAGGCAACATGAAAAAGAGCTCAATTGTTGCGAAACACTAGAACGTATAACTTAATGAAATGAACTATAAACAGTATTATCGTAGGCAACATGAAAAAGAGCTCAATTGTAGCGAAACACTAGAACGTATAACTTAATGAAATGAACTATAAACAGTATTATCATAGGCAACATGAAAAAGAGCTCAATTGTTGCGAAACACTAGAAGGTATAACTTAATGAAATGAACTATAAACGGTATTATCATAAAGAACATGAAAAAGAGCTCAATTGTTGCAAAACACTAGAACGTATAACTTAATGAAATTAACTATAAACGATATTGTTATAGGCAACATAAAGAGCTCAATTGTTTCTAAACACTAGAACGTATAACTTAATGAAATTAAGTAAAAACGGTATTATCATAGACAACATGATAAAGAGCTCAAATGTTGCGAAACACTAGAACGTATAACTTAATGAAATTAACTATAAACGGCATTATCATAGACAACGTGAAGAAGAGCTCAATTGTTGCGAAACACTAGAACGTATAACTTAATGAAATTAACTATAAACGGCATTATCATAGACAACATGAAAAAGAGCTCAAATATTGTCAAACACTAGAACGTATAACTTAATGAAATTAACTATAAACGGCATAATCATAGACAACATGGAAAAGAGCTCAATTGTTGCAAAACACTAGAACGTATAACTTAACGAAATTAACTATAAATGGCATTATCATAGACAACATGAAAAAGAGCTCAAATGTTGCCAAACACTAGAATGTATAACTTAACGAAATGAACTATAAAGGGCATTATCATAGGCAACATGGAAAAGAGCTCAATTGTTGCGAAGCACTAGAACATATAACTTGATGAAATTAACTATAAACGGTACTATCATAGGCAACATGGAAAAGAGATCAATTGTTGCGAAACACTAGAACATATAACTTGATGAAATTAACTATAAACGGTACTATCATAGACAACATGGAAAAGAGCTCAAATGTTGCGAAACACTAGAACGTATAACTTAATGAAATCGACTATAAACGGCATTATCATAGACAACATGAAAAAGAGCTCAAATATTGTCAAACACTAGAACGTATAACTTAATGAAATTAACTATAAACGGCATAATCATAGACAACATGGAAAAGAGCTCAATTGTTGCAAAACACTAGAACGTATAACTTAACGAAATTAACTATAAATGGCATTATCATAGACAACATGAAAAAGAGCTCAAATGTTGCCAAACACTAGAATGTATAACTTAACGAAATGAACTATAAAGGGCATTATCATAGGCAACATGGAAAAGAGCTCAATTGTTGCGAAGCACTAGAACATATAACTTGATGAAATTAACTATAAACGGTACTATCATAGGCAACATGGAAAAGAGATCAATTGTTGCGAAACACTAGAACATATAACTTGATGAAATTAACTATAAACGGTACTATCATAGGCAACATGGAAAAGAGATCAATTGTTGCGAAACACTAGAACATATAACTTGATGAAATTAACTATAAACGGTACTATCATAGGCAACATGGAAACGAGCTCAATTATTGCGAAGCACTAGAACATATAACTTAATGAAATGAACTATAAACGGTACTATCATAGGCAACATGGAAAAGAGCTCAATTATTGCGAAGCACTAGAACATAGAACTTAATGAAATGAACTATAAACGGTACTATCATAGGCAACATGGAAAAGAGCTCAATTGTTGCGAAGCACTAGAACATAGAACTTAATGAAATGAACTATAAACGGTACTATCATAGGCAACATGGAAAAGAGCTCAATTATTGCTAAGCACTAGAACATATAACTTAATGAAGTGAACTATAAACGGTACTATCATAGGCAACATGGAAAAGAGCCCAATTGTTGCCAAACAATAGAACATATAACTTAATGAAATGAACTATAAACGGTACTATCATAGGCAACATGGAAAAAAGCTCAATTGTTGCGAAGCACTAGAACATATAACTTGATGAAATTAACTATAAACGGTACTATGATAGGCAACATGGAAAAGAGCTCAATTGTTGCCAAACACTAGAACTTATAACTTAATGAAATGAACTATAAACGGTACTATCATAGGCAACATGGAAAAGAGCTCAATTATTGCGAAGCACTAGAACATATAACTTAATGAAATGAACTATAAACGGTACTATCATAGGCAAATGGAAAAGAGCTCAATTGTTGCGAAACACTAGAACATATAACTTAATAAAGTGAACTGTAAACGGTACTATCATAGGCAACATGGAAAAGAGCTCAATTGTTGCCAAACACTAGAACGTATAACTTAATGAAATTAACTATAAACGGCATAATCATAGACAACATGGAAAAGAGCTCAATTGTTGCAAAACACTAGAACGTATAACTTAACGAAATTAACTATAAATGGCATTATCATAGACAACATGAAAAAGAGCTCAAATGTTGCCAAACACTAGAATGTATAACTTAACGAAATGAACTATAAAGGGCATTATCATAGGCAACATGGAAAAGAGCTCAATTGTTGCGAAGCACTAGAACATATAACTTGATGAAATTAACTATAAACGGTACTATCATAGGCAACATGGAAAAGAGATCAATTGTTGCGAAACACTAGAACATATAACTTGATGAAATTAACTATAAACGGTACTATCATAGGCAACATGGAAAAGAGATCAATTGTTGCGAAACACTAGAACATATAACTTGATGAAATTAACTATAAACGGTACTATCATAGGCAACATGGAAACGAGCTCAATTATTGCGAAGCACTAGAACATATAACTTAATGAAATGAACTATAAACGGTACTATCATAGGCAACATGGAAAAGAGCTCAATTATTGCGAAGCACTAGAACATAGAACTTAAGGAAATGAACTATAAACGGTACTATCATAGGCAACATGGAAAAGAGCTCAATTGTTGCGAAGCACTAGAACATAGAACTTAATGAAATGAACTATAAACGGTACTATCATAGGCAACATGGAAAAGAGCTCAATTATTGCTAAGCACTAGAACATATAACTTAATGAAGTGAACTATAAACGGTACTATCATAGGCAACATGGAAAAGAGCCCAATTGTTGCCAAACAATAGAACATATAACTTAATGAAATGAACTATAAACGGTACTATCATAGGCAACATGGAAAAAAGCTCAATTGTTGCGAAGCACTAGAACATATAACTTGATGAAATTAACTATAAACGGTACTATGATAGGCAACATGGAAAAGAGCTCAATTGTTGCCAAACACTAGAACTTATAACTTAATGAAATGAACTATAAACGGTACTATCATAGGCAACATGGAAAAGAGCTCAATTATTGCGAAGCACTAGAACATATAACTTAATGAAATGAACTATAAACGGTACTATCATAGGCAAATGGAAAAGAGCTCAATTGTTGCGAAACACTAGAACATATAACTTAATAAAGTGAACTGTAAACGGTACTATCATAGGCAACATGGAAAAGAGCTCAATTGTTGCCAAACACTAGAACATATAACTTAATGAAATGAACTATAAATGGTACTATCATAGGCAAATGGAAAAGAGCTCAATTGTTGCGAAACACTAGAACATATAACTTAATAAAGTGAACTATAAACGGTACTATCATAGGCAACATGGAAAAGAGCTCAATTGTTGCCAAACACTAGAACATATAACTTAATGAAATGAACTATAAACGGTACTATCATAGGCAACATGGAAAAAAGCTCAATTGTTGCGAAGCACTAGAACATATAACTTGATGAAATTAACTATAAACGGTACTATGATAGGCAACATGGAAAAGAGCTCAATTGTTGCCAAACACTAGAACTTATAACTTAATGAAATGAACTATAAACGGTACTATCATAGGCAACATGGAAAAGAGCTCAATTATTGCGAAGCACTAGAACATATAACTTAATGAAATGAACTATAAACGGTACTATCATAGGCAAATGGAAAAGAGCTCAATTGTTGCGAAACACTAGAACATATAACTTAATAAAGTGAACTATAAACGGTACTATCATAGGCAACATGGAAAAGAGCTCAATTGTTGCCAAACACTAGAACATATAACTTAATGAAATGAACTATAAACGGTACTATCATAGGCAACATGGAAAAAAGCTCAGTTGTTGCGAAGCACTAGAACATAGAACTTAATTAAATGAACTATAAACGGTACTATCATAGGCAACATGGAAAAGAGCTCAATTGTTGCCAAACACTAGAACGTATAACTTAATGAAATGAACTATAAACGGTACTATCATAGGCAACATGGAAAAGAGCTCAATTATTGCGAAGTACTAGAACATATAACTTAATGAAATGAACTATAAACGGTACTATCATAGGCAAATGGAAAAGAGCTCAATTGTTGCGAAACACTAGAATGTATAACTTAATAAAATGAACTTTAAACGGTATTATCATAGGCAACATGAAAAAGAGCTCAATTGTTGCGAAATACTAGAACGTATAACGTAATGAAATTAAATATAAACGGCAATATCAAAGTAAGAGTTGTGAATTGTTCCGAAACACAAAGAATATATGTGTTATTTTTGTGATTGATTTTCTTTATTTCATAAATAATGATTTCGTTCATTTGTAGTAGGCCTACAGAATTCACAAAGGAGTTATTTAATGTTCAGGGAATAAATTAATTATTGAAAATGACAGTGGTTTGTCGTATTATTTAAAACATATTTAGCTACAGCTTTCTTAATTTTCTCGAATCTTGGGAAGTGTGACTTTACCTCTTATTTGAGTAAATCGCTGAATTCTCAGAAGAAATATGGGGCTATTCCTTGGCGGAACTGACGTCATATATGGAATCGTGTACTTTTTCATTATGAGTGTCTCCGCTGCAATATGTTCTCCGTGTAACGGACCTCATATGGACTCGTCTGCATTTGCATGGGGTTGCGGCAGCTTCTCCGGGTCGGCCAGTGTTCGAAGCCCATCTCATTTCTCACCCGGCAAATCCTCCCGAAGGGGTGAGATGACGTGGAGCTCATATATCTCCGAGGATTAGCCCTAAACAAAGTCTGGGTTGCTGCCGTTCCGCCACGCCCTGTATCCTTCACCTTCATCCCCTAACTCACTGTCTTGCCTCTGAATCTATCGCCCGGTCCAGTAACCGTCTTAATTCCCATCCTAATGTGTTGTTCTGCGCCTCTTCGTTGGGTTGCTCTGGATCGGAGTTCGAGTTCTCCTTATCGTCATTGCTGGGTGCCGTATCTCTACACGACCTAACAATTGATGTTTTTTAAATGTACGGAAACTCGTTATATTTTTAACTGGAATCATAAACAGACACGCCCCTTTATTAATCTTACTTATGGCTTTCAAGGAACTCGAAGGTTCATTGTCGCCCTTACATAAGCCCGCCATTGGACCCTATCCTGAGCAAGATTAATCCAGTCTCTACCATAATATCCCACTTGCCTCAAATCCATTTTTAATATTATCCTTCCATCTACGTCTTGGCCTCCCCGAAGGTCTTTTCCCCTCAGGTCTCCCAACTAATGTTCTACATGCATTTATAGATTCGCCCATACGTGCTACATGCCCTGCCCATCTCAAACGTTTGGATTTAATGTTCCTAATTATGTCTGATGAAGAATAGAATACGTGCAGTTCTGCGTTGTGTAACTTTCTCCATTCTCCTGTAACTTCATCCCTCTTAGCCCCAAATATTTTCCTAAGCACCTTATTCTCAAACACCCTTAATCTCTGTTCCTCTCTGAAAGTGAGAGTCCAAGTTTCACAACAATACAGAACAACCGATAATATAACTGTTTTATAAATTCTAACTTTCAGCGTTTTTTGAGAGCAGACTGGATTACAAAGTTTTTGACCGAATAATAATAGGCATTTCTCATATTTATTCTGCGTGTAATTTCCTCCGATGAAATTGTGGTTTCTATCTGTTACCGGACCCTGGTGAACTTATTTTTTGAAAATCTTCTCAGGGTAAATGAAATTTTCTTAATTTAATTTATATAAATTATTTCAGGTCAAGGTGCAGTTTATGTTTTGATGGAGATGGATTACATTTATATTTATTATTGGATTATTATTTGGAATTTTATTAAGAAATTGGATTTAATTGTAATTTTTTGTAGATTGTAATTTTAATTCATATATTATTATTATATTTCTATCTTTTTAGTATTTATTTTGTTAATATTAAGGTCTTGAAACTTAAAGAATTTGGCGGTATTTTACAACCCTTGTAATTGCGGTCGAGTGGCCAAAATTTGTATAAGCGCTACTTTTGACATTATTAACATGGTAAAAAAAAAAAAACTTTTTTATCTGCCTCCATCAGAATGTTTGCTTGTAAGTTTAAAATTGAGGACTTAGCTGCAATAAGGACCCATAGCCCCATAGGCCTTTTTTCCTGAGAATGCATAAATCGATTCTCCGTAGTGTCGTGATTATACCCACAAAGTTTCGTTGAGAAATGTTGAACAGTAATGCTGGTAAATCTGTTTATTTTAATATATTTTATATGCCCTGCACTGTTTTTAAAGATTTCAACTCTATATATCTCAGAACAGCATTTTGGAGTATGGGCCCTTATTGCAGCTATGTCCTCAATTGATGTAAGTAGTGTAACAATGAGAATGCTGGCCCGAATACAGGAATGTGAAGGACCTGCAAGACCAAACGGTTGAGTGATAATAAATCATGTCATATATCATATCATATCATATCATATCATATCATATCATATCATATCATATCATATCATATCATATCATCATATATCATATTATATCATATCATATATCATATTATATCATATATCATATCATAGTTTTTATTTACAGTCCTATGTTTATTGCATCTATTTATTTATAGTTAGAAATCTTAGGTTTATTTTGTTTCATTTTTTTAATTGTTCTTTTATTGCTGTAATTATTGTAGAATTGTATATCGTATTATTGTATATTATATATCACTGCCACCGGGTGTATACCCAATAATTGTAGTGTTAATAAATACATACATACATATATTATATCTTATCATATATCATCATATCATATCCATATCATAGGTCTATATCATATCATATATCATGTCATATCATATATCATATATATCATGTCATATCATATATCATATCATATCATATATCATATCATATCATATCATATCATATCATATATCATATCATGTCATGTCATGTCATATATCATATCATATCATATATCATATCATATCATATCATGTCATATCATATCATGTCATGTCATGTCATATCATATCATATCATATCATGTCATGTCATATCATATCATATCATATCATATCATGTCATGTCATATCATATATCATATCATATCATATCATGTCATATCATATCATATCATATCATATCATATCATATCATGTCATGTCATATCATATCATATCATATCATATCATATCATATCATATCATATCATATCATATCATATCATATCGGTGTCACTTATGACGTTCCAACCTGTCTTCGAACAGTTGACTAAACAACAAAAAATCGAGTCTCTTATTTTGATAATTTTTTTTCTTTCGTCCTGAGGATAAGATCGCTAATATGAATGCGATTCTGTTTCACTTCAAACATAGGTATCTGTTTGCGGTTTTATAGAAGAAAAATAACACCATCAAAGGCAAGTATAATGTTGTTACAAAATCGATGTGTTGTTATTAAATTTCTGGACGTCTAAATCATCTAGTGAGTTCCTTCTTTACTGCATCTTAACCCAGAAAATCGGAGGATCATGAAGAGAGATTGTGATGGAAATGACGCTGTTAGTTACCGGTGATAGCAGCATATTACCATAAAATATTTTCCTTGCGTGCAGACTCTCAACATCTGTAATTAGGTTAACACAGTTCTTCGAAAGTGCGGGTGCTCTTCGCTGCCAGAACGTGGCTAGTTTCAAAGCTAGGGAGCAATGGCTTATTAATTACTGAGAAGGGGTGTCGAAAGCCAGGTAAACTGTGCCAGCCAATTCTAACGGCCAGGGGCGGCTCCTCCATAAGAGCTGCGGAGCTACAACTCCCTGCTTTGACAGGAAAATAATAATAATATTTGTTTTAATTTGTAGAAGAATTGTTACAGCTTTTATTGGTAAATTGCTTTATATTTTATCTGGCCGGGAATATGTACTCGTACTACTATCTTATGCATAATCTTTTTGCGCGTCGACTGTATTGGAATTGACACTGCATTCAAAGTCGTCCTGGGATCTGCAGGGTGGTCAGCTCATAGAGAGTGTGTCTTGCAAGGTCAGGGGGTAGAGAGGTGAGGGGAAGCAGAGGGAAACTGCCGCTGTTAAAACCCATATTTCGCTGGAGTGGCTTGCAGAGCCAGGCTGTAAGGGAAGATCGTTCCTCCACTCCCACATCGCTATTGTAATGCTACGTCAAATGGATTCTCTATTCCCTTGAAACTTAATGACATTTATATTTTCTCTTCACATACTTATTGTTGTAGAATCTTATCGAGTTAATATAACGAAATGTATATTCTTTTTTGACTTATTGTTACGTATTTATCCAGTCTCCAGTAGAACCTTGGGATTTGCCTTAACTCAAAATGATTGCACGAGTAGAATTCTTTTGATATAGCACGTAAAATACGGAGACTTCTTTTCTAGTTTTAGAACACTGTTGACCATCAGTATATCTGAGTGTTGCTTTGGTGTGACGTCTTAGTACCGTAACTTAACCAGTGCAAATGTGCAAGCATGAGAGTGTGTGAATTACAGAATATTAATTTTATTTTTATCAACTTTCCCTCTCGGAGAAGATTGATGTAATGAAGTGAAATTACAGGGTCGTCCGTTACCCGACTTAAATCTTACTCAAGCTTCATCCAGCCGAAATAGTACATATATGTGAGGAAGTATAAGAATGAAATTTACGCTAAGCATTTGTGGTTACGTGGATGTGAACAAAAAAGAATTCTGTATTTTGTTTTCCTTGCCTCCTCTTCGATGATGATACTGCATAGACTAGGAGTAGTGTGACAGATTTAGGACACTTGACCCTAAAAATTAAAAAGTACGAAACTTCGCAGTCTCACCTGAAAAGTGTTGTTTCATTGGCTATGTTGGGAATAACTAATATTGCTGCGCAATTAAGTGAAATGAATAGAACAAACATTCTCAAACATAATCAAAGAAAAAATCGTGAAATTATTAAAAAAAAATATTGATTGTATCAAATTTTGTGGCCAATATGAACTTCCCCTTGAGGGACATGATGAAAAAACGATTCGAAGAACTCTGGTGTATTTCGTGAGTCATCTAAACGAGTCTCACACAAATCATTTGGAACATGCCACTGTTTAAAGGTAATTCTAAAACAATTCAGGATGAACTGGTAGATTGCATGTCGAGTGTCTGCCGATTTGAAATTCAGACTGAAATCGATGGTATCAGTTTTTTTAGCGATTATGGCAAATGATGCCACAGACATCTCCCAGCTAAGTCAGGAAGTTTTGATTTTTCGATTTATTTTTGTCCTATACTTATTAGTAATGATATCATGAAGTAAAATTTGTATGTACCAGAATCTACTGCAGCTCCCCCAGTCCACAAGTTCACGAGCTGCCACTGCTAACGGGCCTAACGAATAGTGTTCTCCTTATTTAATAAAGGCGGCATATCTATTCTTTGTTTTATAATATACAGAGTATAAAAAAAAGAAGAGTTACAGACTTTGATGATAGTATTCACCATAATATGTAAGAAGAAACTCCTAATGAACACAGACTCAAAAATAGTAGGCCTACCTACTGATCTACAAGGCCTTCATTGTTATTGATAAGCAAATGCTGTGTGATATCCAGTGGCGTAGCATGAAATTTTGAGCAGGGGAAGCTAACTCAAGTTGTCTTTCATGCAATATGAGAAAACGTATTACAAAAATACAGCCTTAAAATAAATAGTAGTCAATTTCAAGTGAGCAGTCGAAGATTGGTTGGAACATCGTAAGTAACACCAATAAGGCATGACCTCAAATGATACGTGGTAAAATATGATTTCACGGTTTACACATATCTCTTAACAAATAGACACGTATACGTATAACATTAGCTCACTCCCTGTCATACTTAGAGAAATCACAATATTAGTATCATTACGTAAGTATGCGTCTGTCTTTTGGTTGTGTCCTTCATTGACAGCAAGGGAGTCGGTCATTTGTTTTTTAAATCACACTTTTGTTCGTAAGTCAGTCTTGATAATACAATTGTCCTAAAAAATTCAAGTAAATTGGTGTCAGGAACTGTTATTTCGCTCATTATTTATTATATCAGCCACAATGCACACTAACACTTCAACTGAACACAACTGACGAAAAGGGATAACTCGGAAACTACTTATTTTAAATGTTAAAGCTAGCTTCTTGGCTTCTTGCGAGCCTTGAGAGCCTTAGGGTAGTTTAGTTAGAAAGGGATGGAAAATCTGCGGGGTGGATTACACAGAAGAAACCAGTCTGCTTGGAAGCTGGTGTGTGCAGGCTTCTTGTTTACTGCTGCATCACAAATCATCCTGAGCTGCCGCATCACAATATTTAACGCGTAAATATAAATTCTATTAAAATTAATAAATAATTTTCTCCATAAACTGCATGTTTATTATGAAATTATTATTAACTGGGGAAGCTAAGCTTTTTAGCTTACATTGACGCTACGCCACTGGTGATATCCTGCTATTCTTACATAGTGTTCAGCTCTTCGTTGTGTGACAAACACGCCTTCGTTGAAGAATTTCTGGTTGCTCACGAATCTACAGACAGGTATTCACAATAAATCTTTAATATAGTAAAGATAACCATAACAGCCATAACAGAATGACACAATACCTTCACATTCCCAGAACACATCAAAAACGTCAACCACAGTTACAGCAACATAGAAACAGACATAGAAATTCTACATACCCAACCAAAAAAAAAAAACAGGAATTAAGTACACTAGAATAGTACGAAATATACAGACACACAAAACACACCCACATCACATCTTCAATACACAATTAAATTTCAGAACACACTCTAATAGACTCCACGCGACTATACACAAACGCACCTTTCAGCAAAATAATTGAAGAAAACGGAAGAAAAGCAAGGACCTCACTATAGCCCGTCGCTGTAATTTCCGGCAGCCGATCACGTTGCAGGTCGGCTACATTTAAACGTGTGCGTCTTGTGATTCGCTGATGAAGACGTTATGAAGTTCCTAAGGCTGGATAAATACTTAATATAATCGCCCACCATTTTGGCTCTTTCGTTGGCGTTCGCAGAGAGCACACGAGGACGTTATTTGCCGCTCAATTATTTGCTGAATTACAGTGCGTTTGATTTATTATCATAGGAGCTACGACATGATAATGTTTAACGGTGTGGCAAATAGATCCCTCGTCTGGTAGCTAGGCAACGAAAGAACAAAAATGGCGAACGATACTACCTACCTAGACTTTATAGAGCCTTCACTTCCTAAAACGTAAGGAAAGAGGAGGAGTCACGCCGGGAATAACAGCGTCGCGACTATAGTTATGATTATTGCTAACACAAAGCTAAGTAATAATAATATTAATAATAATAATAATAAGAAGAAGAAGAAGAAGAATAAAACCTTGAATATTAAACAATACAATAGATTTTGCCAAAACAATAATAGATTAAAATAAAAAATTGTATTTTAAATATTAATTAGAAAATAAAATGGTCTGGTTAGTAACCATTGTTTAACTTTCTGCTTGAATGTCGGAATTGTCAAATGTCTGATATTTACAGGCAGCTTATTAAAAATCTTTAAACCAGAATATAGTATAACTATTCTGAGTTGTAGTCAGTTTGTGCAACGGTAAATAACAAGTAGGCAGTTGTCGGCAGAAGAATGAATGTATCTTGGCATTTCTTTATTACTTACGTCTTGTTGCCAATAGAAACCAAAGAAGTGACGGTGAAATAGACTTCCTTCCTTAGAATCAATGTAATAACAATATACTTACTAGCGTAGGAATGGGAAAACAACATTTGAATGCACGAATGGCATGTGGAAACGTACAATATCCCGCATTCTTCTGTTTTTGATGTGGTCTGCAACGACAGCTTTCCGCCTGAAGGTTTAGCAGGTGTGTCGATGTGACAGGAGCAGTAATAATCAGCACTGTGAGATTGATGGACGCCCATTCGTCACCGGACAGGCCTTAAATTTAATTAATATCTTGCCACTCTGCACTGGCAATATCTCTTTCCAATAGACAGTGCGTTGTCATCGTAACGAGGTAGAAAGGGGGCCATGAATAACTGGAGTCATATCAGAGCGGCGAATTGCTGGAAGAATCCTCTGAAATATTGTGCATTATGTAGACCTCTACAAGTTAGACACAGAGAGGTTCTATGTACGGATTTCCTCGCTGAACACAAAGTTTCAGATTTGTCGCATTTATACTTTGTTACTTTGCAGTTATAGAGATTGCGAAGGGAAAGTACATACTGTGATGTTGCAAATAATTATTTAAATTAGTGCTGTCGATCGATCAAAATGTTTAATCGATTAACTATTTGAATTTAATCGATTAATCGGTAGATCGAATTGTAAAAATGTTTTAATATACTGTAATACACAATTATTGTTAAATTTAACTTGTGTTCGGTGATAAGCATAAGTATTAAATGTTGTATATCTGTATATATTGTATCGTTACATTACGAAACAACTATTTTAATTACTTACGAACATATTTATTATGAGGCTTATAATTTATTGTGTCAATTCCTCCGGGAATTTTTGAGACAAACACAAATAATAAAAAGTATGAAGACTCACATAGTCAATACTGCTTCATCCATGATTTTAAACATGTGAGTGAATTCACATGCTCCCAATTAAGTGCCGCTTTACGTTTAGTAACAGTGTTTCCTGCATCACTAAACACGAAAAAAAAAAAAAACTTTTTTTTTCTTTCAAGCACTTCTCCACTATTGTTCAATTTAAATCCAAACGTTTCACCGAGTTTACCTCTCAAATTCTCATATGACATAATGGAGTTTACACTTTTCACAGACAACAGAAAACTGATTTTTTTCTTTATCAAACTAAACATACAACCGTCATATACAAACTCAGTATGGAAACTGCAAGCACCTGCAAAAGTACAGCGGTCGAAATAGAAGGCTGATCCCTATTGTAATCCGAATTACCAGATTCTAGAAAAAGAAGAAGATAGTTACGCTGTTACTTGCACACAGTGTAGACATGGCTATTTTAGAAGGGATGAGGGGGACGAATCCCAGAAAAGTATGTATTTCATATGTTAGGAAGATGAGCTGACAATAAGGCGGAAGTTTTCTTGGAAAACCATAAAACTTAATCGCATTGTGTTTAAACTTTCAATAGAGATAGACTAGGTCACTGTCCTCATATCTCCATCTCTTTCTGAAGTGTTTGTGCAAAGATTTTTCCTACGCTATCTGGTTTACAGTTAGAAAATAACAGTACTATTGTGCTTTTAAGTAAGCAATCGACTAGATTATTCGATTAAATATTTTGGTCGATTAATCTTACAACAGAAATTGATCGATTAATCGATTAAATCCGACAACACTAATTTAAATTCACGTTTTTAGCGTTAAAACATTTAAGATACTCTACAAATTTAATGTGCGAAGTTGTACCATTGTATCTGCTGTTACATATATTTTCTGCAACATTTCAACGGAGAGTGACTAGATAATCGTTTATGGTTTTTCTTGAAATTGTCGATGTCCCCTGCTGGACCATAAAAATCTGCCCAGCCTACTTTTAACGCAAGATTTGTGTGGTTTAGAGGGCTTTCTGAAGCTAAATCATGATAGTTATATATAGAGTTACAATTGAACCATCCATGGACACAGATGCTCGTTTTCTTTATCAGGTGGACAAGAGATGTTTTGAAAATGATCTCAACTTTTCTTACAAATTTCACCTCTGCAAGTCACTATTTGCAATCTTTCTTTATTAGAGTCTGTGTGATGTATCTTGTCTCACTGTGAAAAGAGAGAGAAAGGAGATATGTCTTACTTCGTCTGTATTGTTATGGCGATGGGGGAGTGGAGCGATGCCGTCCATCCATCCAGTGGCGGAAGGGACCAGTTGATGCATTCTGCAGCGCAAAATAAAATTACAAAATCTCTCTCTTCGTACTGTGTAGTTCCGTCACTTAGCTTGTCTTTCAAGAAACTGAGTTCCGGCAGCCTGTACAATAACAAGATTTTGAAAGGAATCCTGAAAATTTACAACCCTCCTATAATCTCTACCCTCATTTGAAGGGACTTGGTTTTATTGCTACTGAGACAAGATAAACCTTAGTAAACAATATAAATATTCGGATTAGAATGGAATCATTTTATGACCGAAGTGTTCGTTGTGATTGCCTTTTGATGCACATTGCATGATGCTGTTCCTAGTTGATTTTTCTAAAGTTTGTCGTACGGAAATGTTGAAGACAGGGAGTTGAGAGGTGCCTGCAGTGACCCCGTCAGGTGCAATAAAACTCGGGTCATTGATTCACTGCCTCTTCCTTGGAAATGGAACTGTCAGATTCAATCTTGTACTCCGAACACGCGAGCTGTTCATTGGGGCCACATCATCCCTTGGGTGCGCACAGATCCGTCTAACCGTTAGGTAGCATGCTGATTTCGTATTGGAAAGTTATGTCCTATCGTGTCATATTCTGTTACTTTAAAGGGGCACTGAACAAAAAAAGAAAATCATATGTTGTAGACAACAGGGAGCTGATGACTAGGGCGAGGATTCTTAGGTAAATAAATATTTTATTTGCACTATAATAGAAACTCGCAATTGTGTTTTAAGTTTCGTCCAAGGTTACCTGAACATATATTTTAAATTTTATTTCACATAAAATCACATATTTTCAATTTCTTACGTAAATATTTTAAAATTTTCACATAAAACGCATAAAAATTAATTTTTCATCAAATAATTTTCGAAAAAAAAAAACCCCTTTTCAGATTAAGCATCAACCGAATATTCAGTGCAGTTGCTCAGATGTGACAACAGGCAACTGTTTCTCGGAATTGCCTATCTGTGTGACTGCAGTCTGCTGTCTCATCACTAAGGAGCGGATTCCTATGTAATTAAATATTCTTTTTGCGTGTGATAAAACACAATTAACAAAGTTAAAAATTCCGAACATGAATCTTCAAGTTTAAAACCCGAATTTTATTTCACATAAAAACACATATTTTCACAAAAAAAAATGTAAATACATATTTTCAGGAAATCTATCATAAACACACAAATCATGGAGTTTTTTTTTACTTCAATAATTTTTTACAAGAACTTTTAAACATTTTAAAACTAAATCAATTACATCACTCAGAAGTACGTTATCTTCTTAAGAATTCTTGGTTGCTTCGTGTTTCTAAGCGCTGTGTGGTGTATCCGTGATCCATTTTTGTAATAGTATCGCCTCAAGTTCTGAGAACTGCTAGGCAGCATATCAGTGTTATTACAGAATAAATTAACATGGACAAGGAGGAGAGATCTTGCAACACATAATTAGGAATGTTTATTGTTGCTGAAGATGATTTCATTCCACGTTTTGTTTGTGAAACACAACAGATAAGAGCTCGGGCATGAACATTATTTAATTTAAACAAATCTCTCGCCTCTCGCTCATGTCTATCAAGTAAGGCAATATATCTTCTTGTGATTCCCTGTTATCGGGCTTCGTCAACAGATATCCTTCAGGATATACTGAAAGATTGTTATTTAAAAAACGATTTGGCTTTCCTATTAGCAAATTTAAGCTTTTTGTGTGAGACCATAAAAAACTCGAAACATCCAAAAACCTGTTGTCTGAAACAGGGAGGTGCGTGCCGTGGAAATTAAACTAGACTCGCTACCAGGTTCAGAAGCACAATTACTAAGGGAAAATTCCAGAACGTGTTTGGGAAAAACAGTGGATATAAAAAAAAATGTGTAAAGTTGCTCAAGTATTAGAAGATGTGTCTGTAGGTAAAATTGACGGTGTATGTGTTTGTGACATTCCTCTCTTTACATATGCACATCTGACGTCCTGTGATGTGGAAAGATCGTTTTCACAGTATAAGTCGTTGTTCAGAGATAATCGGCATGCATTTGTGATGGAGAATTTGGAGATGACCTTTGTTGTTCACTGCAATTCTCGGCCAACTACTAGCACTCAAGTGTGGTTGGTGAGTACCTAGTAACATTTTTTTTCAAACTAAGTAAGGTATTTTTGTCATTAAAAATATTTTTTTTTATTTTTAGCAAATATTTTCGTACTTTTTAGCACATAAAAAATAAATGTATTTAAATTTTTAGCACATAAAAATCCGCACCCTACTCATCACAGGCGATAAGAACTGTCACCACTAAAAAATGGTATTGTAGCTAACACATAGACATTTATGTGTCATTTAGGAATGCCTTGTAAGTTATCGTAATACTGATTCAGGAAGAAATTTTATAATTTCATAAACATCAGCTGCCTCTATTTTCGTTTCCAATCATAAACATGTCTGTAGGGAGTGCATGTTGTTTCTTAGTGGCCAGACAATGTTCTGTGATAATTATCAGTCATTTGTGATGGACAACTTGAGCATGAATCTCATTGTGTACTGCAATTCTTCATCAGTTGACGACACAGCATTGTTTATACTGGTGTCTACTGTTTAGTGTTTATATTTACGTAAAATAATTCAAACATAATTAAATATTTCTTCTTTTTTTGTCACATATTTTCCCGATTATGAGCACATAAAATGTAAATATTTTCTCAATTTTTAGCACCTAAAATTCCGAGCCCCACTGATGACATCACTGAAAACCGCAATTCCAAATATCGAACGGTTCTCAACATATGAGCAAAGTAATTTGTCCACCACTATTGCTGACGTCACACTGCCGCACCCGTGGCTTGCGTTATATAAGCTGCAGCTGTTTAATGCTTTGTTCTGAAAAGAACTGTATTTCTCGCGGTTCGGAC
Source organism: Periplaneta americana (assembly GCF_040183065.1). Taxonomy (NCBI): domain Eukaryota; kingdom Metazoa; phylum Arthropoda; class Insecta; order Blattodea; family Blattidae; genus Periplaneta; species Periplaneta americana. Next base: position 23,628,484 of record NC_091127.1, on the reverse strand, counting down.
ATAAATTATAGTGATTAACTAAAGCAAGAAAGAACTCGCTGCTGTGCGGCACGGCAATGTGACGTCACACGCATCACCAGTATCTATGTTTAGAGGTATGTTACTTGGAAACCATTAGTGGTAAAAAGTCTAGTTTGCGCCACTATGTGTAGGCAATAATTACAGTAAATTCATGTTGTTTAGAATATATCATCCCAGAACGTCATTTTTAGTTCAATACTTCTTTAAGTTATATTATGCTGTGTTGTTACTTGTTGTGTTAAGTGTCTTATTGTATTACGTAGTGGCGGCTCCTGCATATTTTTTAAGAGGAGGAAAGAAGTTAACAGCGCAAAATGACACCTTCTTGAGAGAAACATGCTACAAATTAGCCTACATGCATACATGTAACACCATTTAGTGTTAGGGTTGGCCTTCTCTTTCGTATAGCAATAATATGTTCTTGTAAACTGAGTTTCCTAAATTGTCCAAATATATTTTCACTTCCATTCATTGGTGGATAATTGCAAAAATTAACAATTACAAGGAAATTCACAATCTCGCAGCATTTTCAGCGCACACTACAGCATCACACGTGTTGGTAGAGACTAGCTACTAACATATAACTAGAACCGTTTTACGGAAGTGGGAATGAGAAATAATCTGTTAGGAAAGCGAGAACACTGCACCCACTCACATGGTCTGTGTTGCCACATGTACATTTTACAAGTTCAGTATCACATGCTTTTGAAGAATGTCAGTTCTTGTAAAGTCATACTACCATTATTGCACAAAGCTGCAGGTGGTCGATTATTTTGTTGTGTTAAAAATATTGTAGTTTGGAGTACCTATTTTCAATTTCAAATATATTTGTATAAAACTGACAACTTGGCTGTTGTCCTATCTAGTAGACAATGAATGGAAGTGAATTTCATGGGCCAAAAAAATCTGCGATACTAACGTAGAACTACTTCCTCTTTGTTTTATATAAATCTAAGTACAACTTTCAGATATCCTCGAAAGTTTCAAACCATGAGTAATAGCATTATATAAAATGCAATGAATAATATATTTTGATTTATGATTTAAAAAAAGTTTATATGGTGTCTTTCATAGCTTTGGGATAAGACTGTTTTTATTGTGCCTCCTCCTAGATGTGTTATAGTCTGGTTGAATGTAGCATCGTTAGATGGCAGCAGTAGCGAGTTTGTTGCAAGACCAGTTGGTTTCTATTTCCCGCCCATGCGCTGATTCAGAGGAGGATCTCCTCCCTTACTGTTCATTCGCTTGCTTTAAAACTCTGCTTCTTTCTCTGGCCGCTAGTGCGCTGTTGTCTACGTGTGTGAACTGCAGTAAAGGAGGAAAGGATTTGCTTTCCTCCACACAAACAATCTCGCATCTTTCTCACAGTTTTCTAGCAGCACATGAGCTCGCATCGTTTAAAACTCGATTAACCGAGGTTTCCTTATAGCTGTGAACTTAAAAATTATCGAATCTTCCTCGAATTTCAAGGCATATGTTTCATTTGGTATTTACTTTCAAAAGAAGAAATATGTGAGGAGGACGTTCCTCCCTTCCCTCCCCCGAGAAACCACCACTGGTATTACGATATGTTACATTATGTACTTGGTGTTAAGTTACGGTACATTGTGTTACGTAAAGTTAAAAAAAAAGTGAAGAGTCATTTGCAATGAAAATTAATCAGAAACGGAACATAAACGCAGAAGTTTGCAACCTGGTTATTTAATGGGTCATTCACAATGATTTACATAAACGCTGACATTAAAATTACAGCTAGAGTGCTAGACGATAACATGAAAGCTTGCAAACTAAAAACCTTATTGTTTATGTAACATGTGAGGAACATAGTATCGAAGTTAGACAACTCCATTTTTTGCGATTTAGAGATATTGATTGTTTCTCATAGAATTTTGTGTGCTGAATGCGATTCTGGAACTGTTTAGGTTCAAAAACGGACAGAACAGATCGAAAATAGCACTTAATTGTGTGCTTTAGAATCAAAATGTAGACAACTCCACAGTGCCTTTGGTTTCAAATTAGGACAATTCCTTCAGTAGCCAATGAGAAGACCACATTCGTACCACCTTTTCCCATAACGCATCGCGAATTCAACATGGCTGATTGTTTATATAACCGGTTTGTGAATGCATAAGTACTGTTTTACGTAAATTTGCTTTGAAACCGAGTTAGAAGAGACTGAGATTCAAAAATAGACAATTTCACTTTAAATATGGCTTCGTTTAGTTTCAAAAGCAGACAACTCCACTTTACATATGGCTTCATTTGGTTTCAAAAACAGACAACTCCAGACTTAGTTTCAGAGATGGACAACTCCACTTTTTAAACTTAAATTTCGACCTGAATATTAATTTTAATCACATTTTGAAACTGAAAAAATATTTATGCTCGACCATGCCGAAATGTAGTAATTATACACCTGGTAGCAGCCCTTTAATGGACGTCATTAAAGTACACCTATTCATTAAAGTTCAGGTCTTCCGCCAATATGAAAGCGCAAGTATCGATTTCACCAATTGCACATTAAATAAACTACATTTGAAATAAAGTCAGTTCCGTTACTATAATAATTAGCGTTAATTGTAAATAATATTCAAATAAATTCAATTTGTCATCTCGTTTTTCAATGTCGAATTCAGTTTCAAGGTTATATCAAGATTAATGTTTATTTTATTCTCTAGATTATATCAAGGTCGTCGACATTTGTTTCTCGGAAAAAATCAATACTTTCGCGTCTGCGCACATCTCACAATTTATGAGGTAGGCTATTGCACAAGGTCAATTCCGCTCCTCATTCAGATAACAACATGGATACTTATGAATAATTTCAAGTTAGAAATGTGGTCGAGCATAAAAAGTCGTATGAAACTTGCCTATAATGGTAATTAAGACGCTCGTATGAAAATTATGAAACTCGCGTCTTAATTACTACCATTATAGGCTCGTTGCATAATGTACTATTCTATGACCCGTGAGAATGTTTTAAAAAATGTTCATATAACAGCGACATTGGTTTCCAAGGATCTAGTTTTTCGCCTCCTGTAAGAAAAGCAAAAGTGGAGTTGTCCAACTTTGATTCCAAGCTCCTCATATAGCGCTGCAGTATACAGCACAATATTATCATCGTGGCTAACGAGAAAGACAGGCTTCGGCACGAATCGGAGTCACGTGGTTATCATGATGTAGTCATGGCCATCTTGATATTCGCCTGATATTCGCCTAATATAAATCCATGTTCAAAGTTCTAAAAAACAAAGGAATTGCTATATTAAACTCATGTGAAACGTACAGTCAAATACCTTACTATAATAATACCAGACAGCTATACTAAAAGCCAGGTTATGAACCGACTAAACCGGAAGCAACGTTCTGTTGGTCTCTTTCTGAGCTCTGTTGCCACATAGTGGGGCGAGATTCAAAGCGTGTTCAGCGTTTGTCACCGATATGTTTGGAATAACTACTGTATATAGTTCTCGATAACACTATCAACAATATTAGTAATTAAAATTACTGTTTTTAAGGAAGCACGAGCTAATGATGCTGGTACGAAATGCGACTCGTAATGCACGTGGTACTGTAAATGAACTGGCTACACTGTCTCCGTGATTCCGTTGCCAGATTTTCGTTAACAGACGACAATTTCACGCGAGGTCCAATGAAAAGCTCCGTTCTCGTTCTCCCCCCCACCCCCAACACCCAACGTGTCATCACTGCACAGGCTACCCCTCTAACCCGCACTTTCCTCTCGCCCTTCCAACTACTTCCTGTTTCGTCGGTTCATAACCTGGCTTTTAGTATAGCAGTTTTGCTTGCGAACGACGCTGGTGCTGCTACCTACCTGCCGTTGTGGAGATACTCGCGAAACAAGCTGTAATCAACTGCAATGTATGTTGTTGCTGGGCTAGTTAATAGTTTTATTAATTAGTGCTGTGTTAAAATGTCAGGGTCTATGTGTGCTGTTTATAATTGTGACAATTGCAGCATTACAAATTGCTCCAAATCGCATGTTCGATTTCCGACAGTTCATAAAACGTGAGTCAACAACATTCTTTAGTAGGCATAATTCCTTCGTCTTTGTGTTGATAGAGAAATACAAATTAGTTTTTTTATTTAGACCTAATAAATGAATAGAAGTTAAAATGTATTAGAAATTTTAAGGTTTTATCAAATTAAGTTTTATTGTTGTCCACATGCCTTTACTAATTATTACAAGCATCACAATATTATCAATTTTATCTTTGCAGTTGTCAGCAATGGGTATATAAAACATTACTGCAAATTCATTCCTAATATCAGATTGATTTTGTCTCGGTGAACCAAAGAAAAAATATGTAGACTAACAATTAATTACGGAAAGTAATATGAAGTATGCAATATTTCTCATAATATGCAGCTTTGATATAAGATAATAATTTTACATTAACTATTATTCAACATTTCTTATATGTTTCATATATTATTCCACGTTAGTAACTTACGTTTTAAACAATAGTCCGAATGTCGCTGTATTAATATTTGTATATGTGGACGTCATTCCATCCCTCTCCGCTAGATGTCAGGTCCGCGATATTTCGCACTCACGCCAATGCTGCTAGTATACAGCTGTCCGGTATTATTATAGTAAGGTATTTGGTACAGTTACATATACATTTGTTCAATGTTGGCCATGTTATGACTAAGAATGTGACGTCGCACGATTATCATGAAATGACGTCATTTTTATGTTTCCATGGTTACCAAGTATCTTTGTGATTATGTTTATGTTCCTTTCGTAAATGGTTTTACAATTTTTTAATTTTACTGTAACGTTTTCATTCTAAAGTTAATGTTTACGTTTTCATTGTGATGATGCACTTCATTATTTATTTATCATGTAATGTTAAGTTACGTTATTTTATGCTTGACCATGCCGAAATGTAGTAATTATACACCTGGTAGCAGAATGACAGGTCAGCTTTCTACCGTTATAAAACCGCAAGTATCGATTATTCTCGGATATGCAATCGAAAGAGAATTAGCGAAAAGTCACGGAGGCTGGAAATCCAATACTGTCGCAGAAGATTATGTTCTGTTACTATAATAATTAGCGTTAATTGTAAATAATATTCAAATAAATTCAATTTGCCATCTCGTTTTTCAATGTCTAATTTAATTTCAATGTTACCTCTGTAGGTTCTTATGGCCTAGCAAGGTCAATGTGGACGTCTGTTCCTCGGAAAAAATCAATACTTTCGCGTCTGCGCACATCTCACAACATACGGGACATTGCTAAAAAATTAATAATATAAAGTTAGAAATATGGCCGAGCATAAAAAGTCGTATGAAACTCGCCTATAATGGTAATTAAGAAGCTCGTATGAAAATTATGAAACTCGCTTGCGCTCGTTTCATAAATATCCATACTCACTTCTTAATTACCTTCATTATAGGCTCGTTGCATAATGTACTATTATATCGTGTTAGTTTGTACTGTGTTGTTTTACGTTACGGCGTGTTTTATTATGTTACGCTAAGCCTATGCTGTATTGTATTTCATTATGTTACGTTACCTTAAATTACGTTGTGTTGTGTTACATTTGTGCAGTTACAGAAGCTGCGGTAGAGGTATAACATTCTTGATATATTTTATCATTCGTTTCAAAAAATTTCAATTAGTATTTTGGTGTAGCTATGTGTAGCCGGTTGTCACGTAACAGTGTGTATCTGTCTGTCGTTATGGTGGGAGTTTAGAGGCAGTTCTCGTACCCAAATTATTTAATTCGAGCAGAAGAATGCTTGTTTCTCATTCTATTTTTATTCGTCGTTATAAAAGAATGCCAGTTTGTTTTGTTCGCTGACAAATGACAGACGATTCAGTGAGCTTTTTTTGTTTTTCCCTTTTTCTGTCCTAGCGTGCCGCTCTCCTCATTTGTTTGTGTGGCAGTTCATTATGGGAGACATTAAGACGATGCTTTTCTGCGAAATTGAAACTGTCTTACGAAATGGTGCTCCTCCATCTACACGCTAGACGGCCGCAATTAGATCTCATGCCTCGTTTTGTGTGTTTGTTTTGGCTGCTCATTAACGCCCAGTTTTTCTCTCTATTCTCATCTGCTGTCGTCAGAATTGTTATTTGTTTAGCGCTTCATAATTTTTAATCGTGGATTTATGGTGGTGGAAAAAATATGAGTACCGTCCGGATTAGAGTCTGGCTCGTTCCGTTCTTACTCCTGAGGACACTATGAAGAAATACAGACATACATACAAATCTTCTGGGATTCTTTCTCTTGCGGCCAGCATGGAGCAAAGCCTCCAACATAAGCGGGATAGACTTGAAGCAAGAGATGCACAATTGATGTTTATGGGAGGGGGGGTAGGAATAGTGGCAAACAGTCGTACTTCCATTTCAAGACTTCTTGTGCCATAAATACTAACGTAAAATTTTCAGCTTTTCCGAATAACACTGTCGTTACTGAAACAGAATTATAGTTCTTTAATTTTTTCCGAGCAAAAATTTACTTTGGAATCTCAGGGTGCAAGATATCTATATATATAATTTGAACTGGTAATGGAAGCTACGGGAAAACGGCTGAACGGATTTTAATAAATGACCCTTCATTTTGAAGCTTGCAACCCAAAATTTTTCAGACAAATAGTTGTTTTCAGTGAAATGTCAATTTTCCTACATCATTTTCCTATTTTCCACAATCCATCTGTCGTCAGTTTTGAGAAATAATGGCTTTTCAGAATAAAACAAAACACACACTACAATAAACAATATTACACGAAGGCCATGATCTGCAAGATTGCTGACATATTTAGAGCTCAAATTTAATTGGTTATTAAGAACTTCAAGACTTATTAAAATTATTTACAGGTCTGTGGTGTGTAATTTTCTGAGTACAGCTGTGTATTGGACATTAAAAACTACAAAACTTGAGGTGGTTTGATGACATTATTACCATTAGAAATGAAATATTATTATAGTTAATCCCATGATGTGACTATTTTTCATTAATTATAATATTAATGCTATTTCGATGATATGAAAGTGAAATGTTTTGGGGTTATATGAGTAGATGTAGAGAATATCTTAAATTAAATCTTCATTTCTATAATTTACTGAGTGGCGGCTATATAGTATACATAGTATATGTTACTGAAAACTATAAAACTTACCAAAGATAATAATATTGTTATTAAAAATCAATTTTTATAGTTATTAATCAAGTGGGATTGGGTCATTTTCATTTATTTAATGGCGGTGTGGTGTAGATATTTATATGCGTGATTCCCTTCAGTATTGGCTCGAGAGAGCGCAAAAATTAGAGTTTTTAAGGAAATATCAAAAGGTATTACTTACTGATAAACTAAAAGGCCTACAATATTTTATAGTCTCCCGATCATTTCAGTAAGATCTCTTAGCAGGATAAAATGATTTTACCCTCTACATTTCAAGCTCTACATGCAGCAGCTATACCAAGATGCTATATTGTTAATTGTTCGAATGCATAGCAAACCTGACTTTTTTTTAACTTTCACCTACAATCCACAATGACCTGAAATAGCTATTGCTTTACTTCCACATGAAAAACCCACTGATCGTCCTGACATTGTTACTTGCGTTTTCGCGTTGAAACTCAAAAACTAAAGGTGGATAGGTTCAAGAAAAAGGATTTGGCATAAAAAAAAACATTCAGAGGGAGTATGTTTCATTATTATGGAAGAAAATAACTTCCAAAATTCTTTATTGAAAATAAATCTGAAACATTTTTATTTGAACTTCTAATTTACTTAGTTTGCAGCATTTACTGTACAAGCCACTAGTATTACTATAATGTAGCACTGTATTCAACATATGAATTTTTAATATCTCGAACAAGATAACTGATTTGATTCAGAGTGTCAACGCATCTCACGCTACAGCCATAAGAAACAGATTTTCTAGTAGTAAAATCTTATCGTCTAAATGAGAGGACTCCACTCATGTCTCAAGAGTGCGGAAGCAAATCAAATTATATTTATTACCCGTCATTTGCTCTAGGTTAGGTTACGGTGGCTACGGATGGGTTAGGACGATCCTTTGCACGTCAGCTATACTGAGACCTATTGTGCACCCCGAAGTGTATGAATGAGGATGAGGGTGTACCAGCCCACCGGCCGCATGTGACCCCTCATCCGCTCACCCAATGGGGGCCTCCTACCCTCCCGCGCTCTTTGTACCGCCAAAGTGACCAAGCATTATAGGATCCAACCCAACTGCCCTTCAAAGGTGTCGAAGCGCCCTTGGAAGTGCTCTTACGGAATGAATCCTGGCAGAGATACTGCGGAAGACTGGGAATTCAGGAACTGTTGTATAGAGGACGCCCTCTCCCATAAGCGGATGAATACATGCGTCTTGACGCGAATATGCCTATTGAATGAGATGAGAAATATGAATGATATGATATGAAAATCTGAATTCTTTTTCTACACTGGAGGGGAAGGGAAAATGGACAAAATGATTGTATACAAGAAGCCTAAAAAGTTCTGTTTAATATTACTTGTTCAGTTCGGGGAGTGAAGTACTTTGCTGTATTTTTATGTCATAGAAAACTTGATAAATGAAACTAGAAATAGTGGTCCTAGTATTGCAGATTTAAAAACAGAGTAAGGATGTAACTGAAGAAAGAAAAGAAGAAAGAATTAAAAAAAATGAAATAGGGTTGCCATTAAATTCACACAATCTTTATAGGGGTATGGTGGGTGAATATAAAAATTATTGTTTGACTGCATCCGTGGTCTGTTGGTCAGCATGCTGGCTTGCAAATCCGGAGATCCCGGGTTCGATTCCCGGGCTCGGCTCCCGGTGAATTTTTCTTGAAGAAGAAACATTACCTGGGTGTCTAGAGTTTGGAAATTTGTATGAATGCGAGTGTGGTTGTGAGTGTGCCGGGTTAAAATTAATTAACCAATCATCAAAATATAAAATACATCAGGACTGTCGCTGGGCAGTAACCTGAACACACGTTTCATCGTCACATTGTTGACAAGTAACTCAATCTGTTAGCACAACCATAAAGCATTTAATAGATGACATAGAGTTACCAACAACGAAAAAAAAAAAATTTCTGTTCTGATTGTTAAATTTTCTTTTGATTTCCGGGTCGATGAGAATTAATTAATCAATTAAAGAAGACTGGCGAAATGAATGCAGTAGAAACTGTATAACTTTGAGGAATCTGTCAATTATTATCTTTATTTTTCACCAAAAAGTAATTTAAATTCGCCAGAATTTGAACTCGAGGTCTCCAGTGTGGAAAGCTGATGCTCTAACCATTCTACTGTATTACCAGTGTGTCCTTCTTCAAAATTACAACATTGAAAACGAAGTTTTGCAAGACCATTACTCATTTAAAACAATTTCTTTACTGGAAAATTCTTCGAAATCTTGAGTAAAGAAAGGAAGGTTGTTATGGTAACGGTGACGTAATTTGAAGTGCAGCTGTCGGTTGCATAAGGGGATCTTAGCCCCCCCTGCTAATCCCCGCAGAGGATTCTGTTTCGATATCGATTCGAGAAGAAAAGAATATCAATCCAAATGCTATTGGCCATCGATACGTGACTCATCATGCTATGGGGAGCGATTGCTCCAGCTGCGTCTGGATTCCGCATTACGTATGTCTCAACAGACTGGTTTCCATAGCTACAGTTCTCCAGATTGACAATAGTAATATGCGTTACAAGAGCGGTATGTTGAAGTTTTCATGTTCGAGGAAAAGATTGAAAAAGCGAAACGTAGTTGAGCTTTTTTAATTTCCGAGAATTGAAAGAAAACATACCGCTCGTGTATCGTACATTATTTTGTGCGAAGATCGTTTATTACATACCTGAAAGAGGAATTTCTAATTAGTTGCAATGAAATCTCCATCTTGGTTTCTGTTCAATGACGGCAAATTTGTAAAACAAAAATATCTGTCTTCAACATTGTTGCTTTAAAATGTTTTCTGTGTTTACTATATTCCAGCAGGCCGTGATATATATCTGTCTTCCCCCCCCCCCCCAGTCTATGATGAGTCTGGAATCTTGTCGATTTTTTCACGGCTTCCTTAATGTTACTTGCATCACGAATGCAGTAACTTTAGTGGAGTTGTAGAGCTTACTTAGTTTTTGCAAATATTTAAAAACAATAATTAACAGTGCAATTTAGGTGAAATTGCAGTGGTAAGTTTCCAATTTATAATTATTACTATATTGAACGCCTCTAAAAATAATATGTTAAAAGCTTAAAGCAGTAAAATCAATATGTCACTTAAGCGGTAAGAAGAGGGAAATTGTTATTTGTGTTAGGTTGGGAATACTGAATGTGGAATTTTAGACTTTCCGCGGATTGGTTTTGTGCGGAAACCAAGCAAATACGCACGATCTCGCACAAATGAGATATCTGTGTATATGTTACGAAACGTTGGTTAGTTGCTAATGCTTCCTGATATGGTCAGTCTGACTTTCTGGACTCTGCTAACGTGGCTAGTTTGTGTGGTCCCTTCTAATTCGGGACATGTTTTTTTATAGTGTAAATCTACTATGTATGTTCGATCTTTGTATACTTTCCGAAGGAAATATTGCAAATTTATTGTATGAGATTTTAGGCTTTCACGACGCCTGTGTCTAGAAAAGTTCTGCCCTTTACACGGTTTATTTTAACTCAATATCTGGAGAGTTTCGGAATTGCTTTCACGTTCCATCATACGCAAAAAAGTTTCCTGCTTTGTAAGGTCCATTCTGGCTGAATATTCCAAACAACAGCACATTTCACACGAAAAAACTTTCGATTTCACGCGAGCTTCACGAAATCCATTTTCTTTCACTACATTTTGCCACGAGGAGATTGGTAATTAATTTATTAACCCGAGGAAACTATGCAAAAAGTCAAGGGCGTTGCGTCGGGGGGGGGGTTAGATGGGGCCCGTGCACCCCCAACTTCATCTTCCTCAGTAAGAAATCTAAAACATTTGCATACAGGGCTTTCATTTCAAAAGTTCCCAGTCTAAATAACTAATTATTTAAATTGAATTCAATTTAAACAAAAAACACATCAATTTAGATATTGAGGGGGAAGTCTGAAACCAAGCTTAATTGCATTTTAGATTACACCCCCTACACACCAGTCACCCCCACTTTGAAATTTCAAATGGCACCCCCTTTATTTTTATACTTAAGGGTATACTGGGTGTTCAGTTCAAAGTGTGTCATGGCTCGCTGTATGCCGTCATGTGGCTAGCCGATGAGCGTAGAGAATTCAATCTTCCTACACTTCCGCAGAGGTGTATAACCTATGAGGCAGATAAGTTGCCTAGCAAGTACGGCGTTCATTCTGAAGAGTACGTACCGATATGTACGGTAACGCCGGTAGTGGCAGGAATGTGAACTGTTTGGAAATACGTACTGTCGGGATATGGGGAGAGGGTTAAGACGATTACTTACGTATTTGTTGACATTAACTTCGACGGTCAACATGGACACGGAGCATTTGATTTGTGTTGTGGAATGTTACCGTACGCAACCGATGATAACAAATACCCTGCGTACGACTTGCCGGCGCAAAGCACAGTTCGAAAGAGGTTATGGTAGCATACAGACCGTACAGACCGCCATCTGTTGCTACGACGTTCAAGTTATACCGTACACGTTCTCAAGTTCAGATTGAAGAACGCCTTTAATAATAGGCAACTTCTCTAACATATAAGCTGAAACTCGCTTCAAATCGGTGACCCAACAACAGTGACGTCATGACACACTTTGAAATGAACACCCAGTATGTACGTGAACGACCACAATATTATCAGAAAATGCAGGCTCTAAATTTCTAAAATGTTGTAAGGAAATGAACTCACAATTGCACAAATATTACAATTTACCACAACAAGACATATTTGAACTTAAATATCCGATAAAAGTATAAAAAGGATTACTAATAATATTTTTAAGAATTTACTTTTTACTTTAAATTAAATTTTCCAAAATTTGAAAATTTTCACATATATTATTTCATAACTCCACAACCATTAGACATAGACTTCTGAAATCTTGTGCACTGATTTAACATGCATTTATGCAAAAGGTAGACTACAATAATGCTCATTTATTTGAAAATAGAAAAATTAGGTCACAAAACAATATGTAAATTTTAATATATTTTATATAGGACAAATAAAAAATTAATTGTAATAAAATAAAACAACTCTGCATGTCTGAGAATAGTCTACTTTTCAAAAATAAGTGTTTATTACATGCAGGAAAAATATTGAAGATGTTCGAGAGACCATGATAATGTTATGGTTACCAAATGATGTAAGTGCAGAATTTTTTTTTCATACTTTGATAAAACTGGTTTGAAAAATATTAGTAGTAAACTTTTTTATACCTTTATCAGATATTTAAGTTCTAATAAGTCTTTTTGCGGTACCTTGTAATTTTTGTCCAATTGTGAGTTCATTTTCTTATAAAATTTTAGAAATTTAAAGTCTGCAATTTCTGATAATATTTGTGGTCGTTCACATACGTATACCCTTAAATATGAAAGAGCATTCAATTGTTTATACATCTCAATCATTTGTTTTCGCATCTTTGTTTTTCTGTCGTCGCCTGGCAACCTGTATTTTTGTTATTATTAGTTGATTGTAGGATGAAAAAAACAGCTTTTTTTGTGTAATTTCCTTTATTTAATCAATAAGGATTATTATTTATGTTCTCTCTTGAAGGGTATACACAATTTTAAAATAATTTAATACACAAACACAACTATTACATGAAATGCTCAATAAGTTTTTGTAGCTTTATTCTCTTCAGCTCTAATCAACAATAACAACAATCCAATACATATGTAGTGTAAAGTGTAGTGTTATAGGGTTCAAGAACTTAGACATTAAATTATAATCTGTAAAGGAAATTGACTACAAAAATTGATTTTTGGACACGTTCGGCTAGAATTTCCCTGTAGAACAGACTAAGAAATAAAACAATGAAGATAAAGAAATATTAAGACAGTTGCGTAGGCATAGACACGTCATGGGAATGCAGGACAACACACTAACAAGAAATATTCTGTGAGTCCACCAGGACGAGAAAAGGAGGAGAGACAGAAGGGTCAATTGGATTAAGGAGATTGACGTGAACATGAAGAAAGAAATTTGGATGTACCGCGAGTCTTGGAGAAATGGAATTGTCGACAGGCTAGGCAAACTCGTATATAGAGTGATTCACTTGCCCCTCTATTTTCAGTTTTATTCAAGTCTGCATTTTACCGTATAGCCTACCTCGAAATTGCAGTATTCGTTTTTAGGAGAGTTCAATGCAAGGCTAAGTGTAAAATTTCTTTTTAAATTCTAGAATGAATCATCCTTGCTTTCCGTGCTGGAATTAGGTAACTATGCATTTTATTTGGTGGCCAAAGAATGTTACCATCAGTTGATGTACAATTTCTTCTTTGCTTTAAGGGGAGGCAGAGGTGAAATTTTCGAACAAAACTGAAGAAAAAATGAAAATTTGGTTTTTTCCATTTTTATTATCTTTATTTTGATATTCCGATGTTAGTTTTTGATTTTGTGCCCTTAAAAGTATGAAATTAAAACCAAGATAACTGTATTACTATATTATTCCCATAATAAACAAATACGTATCATTATTTTTATACCTTCTCTAACATATAAATAAAAAGAAATATTGAAAATTTCTTACAATATGGTGCATGGAGCATTTTTATATCAAACGATATAAAGTTTTATAAAAGTATTAATATTTACAGAACTATTGTACTTAGAAAGTTGAAACTTGGTATGTCCATTACTAATAACATACTTAGTATCCATGATCAATTTCAAACAAATCGGATAAATTTTGTGGATTTTAAAATATTCACCTCTGCCTCCCCTTAAGAATGCCGATAAAAAAAACGTTAGATAAATTAGGTTCTACTAATAAATTTTAATAACGTATTATGTTTATCTATTTATGAATACGGTACCGTCATTGCCCATAACTATGGTGCACGATACAACCATTCAAAGAATATTGTAGGAATAACATAGACCGTTCGTAGATAGCTGGAGTGACTACAAACTACAGTACAGCAAAAATATAGATAAACGAGGTACTACGTTATGGAGTACAACATTTGAACGGTTGTATCGTGGACCATAGTTATGGGAAATGACTGTACTTAAAAGTTTAGAGTTGGAAGTACAAGCATTTTGTAATACAGGTTCAAAATACTGGCCTCGTTTTGCAAAGCATTATAACATCCCTCGAGTATATTGATTTGCTCTTTTAAAATCTCACGTTCCGATGTTTCTGAAAAAGCTTAGAATGGCGTTGAATCAACGACGAAGAAATTTGTGGAATATTCAGTAGTGCTGACATTAAGAAGAATAAGAATAGCCTGTGGAATCCTATGAGTGCTAAGGTTTCCTTTAGCTATCTTGATGAACTAGTTCAAATGAGTCAAATAACTTATCAAGTACTGAACTAATGTTACATATTCTATGTATTTAACTCATCGTTCCGACGACTGAATATAGGTACCCCCTGGCGGAGGTTTTAGTACCTACAAGGAATTTAGTTACACTTTTTGCCTACAGGGGCAGAGAGACAAGTGGGAAGCTCATCGCCTCAAACGCCACCTAGTACGCAACTAAGGTATTACTATGACGCAATAAAAGATAAATTTAGTCCAGGAACTCTAATTCAGGCTTGGAAGTCTTAACATGCCGGAAAACTCTTCCTCGGAGAATTTGCGTTCCATCGACCCCAGTCGGATTTGAACCCGCAAAACCCTTGAATATAGAGGAGAACGCTTTACCCCTAAACCACTGGGGCGACAGTGTTAAATATAGGCATATATAATTTCAAAGTTATATGTAGAGCTGAAAAAATTTGTAGATAATAGTTATTTGTGAGACAAGTTCGTAAAGATTCTCTTTTTGGCACGAGTGTAAAGTTTGTGGAACGAGGCTTCGCCTCCTTTCACAAAAATATCAGAGATAACAGGATAACTTTACGAATGTGTGTCATACAATGTTTTTTCTACGATAGCACAAATTTACATTAAATATTTCAAGTTTGCGAAGTTATAATATCACAATGTCATGACCGTCTAAACTCATAATCAGAGACCGGAACTTTGGCAGAATGCCTTTTTAAATGTGTTAAATCTATCTTCATTTTGAAAGTAAATTGTACGAATTATACCTTTATGATTGAAACGTCACAGTTTTCTGTTGCCCTTTTCTGCCTTTTTTAAATATAGATGCCTAATTTACCAAGTAAATGTTTTTTTGCCTTTATTTGATTATTTATCTATTATTTATTACCGGTAATGCATTATTAAAAATTGTCTACAGGTATATTTTAATTTATTTCTATAACCTCTACAATGAAAGTGACTTCACTGAATGCATATTATTGTCTTTCAGTCAGTTCGTATTCTCTTTGCAGCAATGAGTGCTGCCGTGCAAAAATATATAACAATAAGCGTTTTAATTATCGCTTGTGTTTATTTGACAAGGCAACAATGAGTGCGGGTCTAACGTTATTTTTAACGGTTATTTTTCTTTCAGTTTTCATTGCGACGTTGTTGTAGCTAGATAAATATTTCATATCGCAACATATCAGTACAACCAAACACAAAAATGCACTTTCCAAGGCTATTGGGAAGAAGATTTCTTTGCTTTCAACATTAATTGCAACATCGAGTCGAAAATCTCAATTTTCATTCGACTTACGTAAAGCTTTTCTTCCTGCCGAAATCCCTTTGTGGAAAGTGCAAGGTTGTAGATCAAGTGTAAGGTTTTTGTAATTGCCTTTTATTGCGAATTTTTGGCTATTTATAATGCCTTTTTGCCTGCCTATTTTAGCTATTTAAGATGCCTTTTTGCCTGCCTATTTTAGCTATTTAAGATGCCTTTTTCCTGCCTATTTTAGCTATTTAAGATGCCTTTTTGCCTGCTTATTTTAATGATTCATAATGCCTAAACTTCCGGTCTCTGCTGATAACCATTAAGAAGTATCTATGGAATGGCGCCTGTTTTATTCATGTTCACGATGTCATGGCCGTCTAAACCGACCATATAGTCAACAAAACGGTTAGGAACAGTTGAATAATAAATCTTATTACAATGAGTACTACAAGTAACTTCAGAATAATACGGGTTAAAATTTGAATATGAATGTTAAATTTGTTACTTATTTGTGTTACGTGTAATATTTAAATAATGAAAGATCTAGGTAATGCATTAATTTCTTACTGAATGTAGTTTGTACATTGAATATTACATCTTTCTTTGGCAGTACGTAAAGTGAATTTGTTGGCTGCACTCCTTAACCAACTGAGCTAATGTGTCAGGACACTATTGCCTTTCATATCTGAACTCTTAATTTGGGTTCTGTCAGAGCCATCTTCAGTTACAAGCCGGAGCATGGGTAGGTTTGGCAACGCTGAGTGGAGGCGGACGGAGGCGAAATATAGGTATGACGTTTGACGTTTTAGTGCTTTGATTTCGTTGTCACATGTACATTTTCGACATTAATTGGTACAAAACTAAGTGCATATGATGTACGTAATTTATTACGGAATCCGAAATGGTATTTTATTTGAGTTTCAGAATACCGCGTAAGTACTTGCATACAGCCACTTATAACTTAAAAAAATTAAAAGCATACGTATTTTTTATTGATGGTACAAGGGAAAATAAATAAATACTTAAAGAAATGTTACTTGTACCAAAAATAAATCAAATAACGACGTACTTTCGCAATACCCTATTCCAATCAATTAACCATTATGTGGGTAGTAAATTGACAATGTTTTGCAGCTTTATGTTGTTTCATCTCTGACGTGAAAGGTCTAGGATATCATATACATTTTAATTTCATGTGATTATCTGTCGTGCTTTTTATAAATATTTCAGATCCCAGGAAGCCAGTTTTAGTTTGAACCTCGCCAGTCACCATAACAATACTGTTATCCTAAATTATTTGTTAATTTTCTAAAATATAATTTTAAATAGGCCAAGACCAAATATAAAGATCTATTAAAAATGAAGAAACATACCTTCAACATAATACGTAACAAAACACATAGTTATCTATTAAGTATGTGTCAATTAACGTAAACTCAGTGAACTTTAAATCCTGTAAATACGAAGTGAAAATAAACATGTTTATAACTAATTTATTACAAAAGAAAAATATTAATAAATAAACCTTGAAAAGAAACAAATAGAGTGTATGCATCTACAAATGTAGACAAGTCTGACGTATAGCAGGCATTCCGAATCTTCAACAAAACTGCAACAGTTATGGGATCACAAAACATCTGTTTACAATCAACTTGAAAATCAACGGCGTAACTTTATTGATATAGCAGGCGAGAGGCGAGACCCAACAATTTGGTTAGAATTCTGATACATCACAAATCACAAGTAAGACTATAAGAATGTAGTTTATACAATATTTAATATTTAGAAGAATTGTCAATCACTTTGTCGTTATTAATAACCGCAAAAATTGCCAAACACTGCAGCCATATTTTCATTTATTGTCTTGTTTTTATCGCCGACATGCACTTCGATTATAATACATCAACAATTAACGTTTGGTACGACCGCGAACATAATTCCATCGACACACACTTATATTGTAACATTAATTTACATTAAAAATCGGCAGTAGCACAAACATGTGTTCTGGATAGTAGGCCTCCGCTTGACAGTTAATTACAGTGTTGCCGACGTATGGCTCCGGCCTGTAAATGAAGAAGGCTCTGGTACTGTGTTTACGGGATCGAATATGTTTGTAAGTACGTGATTGTGTAACTTCGTATAAAGAGTGCGCTGGTGACCCACCCGGTATAATTATATAAATCCCATATATGGATATAACATTTTAATTCTGATAAATACAGGTTCTTTAAAGAGAAATGAATTTATAATGGATTCCTGTTCTACCTTCAACTCGTTATTTTGGCATTGTTATTTTGATAATGTATTCATTTCTGTGTTCCGCTTGATAATGCTATTGAGGAGCCTGCCGGAATTGTATACATAATGACAGCTGGAACTGTAGACTAAAAAACGTGAAACAGACTTGAAAATAATAATACTGAATAATTCATTCTTTCTCTTGGTGGAACTAAAGAGCTAGAATCTGTAGTGATTCTTTGTTACGATAACAGATGGCGTTAGTAAGCTTGTGTGTTCCTACTAAAGATATTTATACAATTTTCTCTTACTGGACAAATTACAGTACATATTATTTCTGGAATGTAAACATTGTCACAGTAGGACACAAAATAAATATTCACATTTACAAATATAATATATGCAGTGCATTTCTAATACAAAAAATTATTGCCTAGCATTATATGTTTTAATTTACATTATACTGTACAAGTTGTAACAATATAAAATAATCATTTGTATGTGAGCAGAAAAGAACTTGCATAAAATACATTTCTTCACAATTTTGAACGTGCCGAACCTCAAACTAGGAAGCTGCCTGGAGAGGGGAAGTAGTAGAGCTAACGGAGGGGGCCCACCTAGGCTCCGATACCCAGGTATAGTCATATTATCTTACAAGTTGACCTCTTGACAATGTATTCAAGATGTACCCTCCCTATGCAGCCTTCTCAACTGTTATTAGAACTGAGCTGTACCGTTCTAGTCCACAGTGCACAGCAGTAGGCGGACAGTGGTAGGGAAGAAGCGCTCTATGCGCCTGCGCGAACGAGACAGCTTGCTAGTTTGAGGCATCTAGAACATTCGCAACGTAACAAAAGAAAAATATCTCCTACTTTCACTCAAAATAACTTTTTTCAAGAAACGCTTTGAAATATTGTTGAAAGGGTGTTGACATGTAGGCCTACCAACATTATACACAAATCTCGATGAATTCTGTTTGATGCTCTATGTCTGATTTTGATGTTGAAGGCCATACTCTATAATTAAATGCAGAGAGTCGTACTGAAAGTCATAATTTTAATTTCAACAATATAACAAAAACGATTATATGATCATAATCTACAGACTTTACACTATCTAGTGACATATTGTGACGTCATTAACTTCTATCATGTGACCACAGACATTGTTTGCAAAATGGTCGACAACGATGGTTCGTTTCGACAGCGTACTGTCATTAAATTCCTTGTCAAAGAAGAAAAATCTGCTGCTGAAATTCACCTCAGACTTCAGCGTGCATACGAAGATGTGTGCATGGGCGCCAGCAGTATTAGGATACCGGTATGGGTGAAACACTTTGATGGTGGGAACACGAGAATCCAAGATGAGCCTTGTAGTTGTCGTTCTCGAACTGTCTCCACGGAACGCAACAAGGAAAGAATTGATGAGTTCTGGGATGCATTTTGATTGAATCTGTAGAACCACGACGGACCATAAATGCTGTCCGCTATATTCAGACAGTTTTGAAGCTCCGTCATGCATTGCGTCAGAAACGCCCTGGAAAGAAGATCATCCTGCAAGACGATAACGCGTAGCCTCACACTGATCGTGTCACCGTGGAGAAAATCAGATCATTTGGGTGGAAAACTCTTCCGCAATCTCCCTACAGTCCCGACTTGGCACCCTTCGACTACCATATTTTCGGTTCTGTAAAGGAGCAGCTCCGAGGACAACGCTACGAGACGCTGGAGGACATCCGGAAAGCAGTGCGTCAGTGTCTTCGGGAAGATGAAACGGACTTCTACAGCAAGGGAATACATATATTCTAGTTTAAAATTTACACTTTAAACTCAAAATGCATGCCTCAAAAACAGTCGTTATTAATATATAATGCCTTTAATACTCTAAACAGCTGCATTATTATCTCATTAATAAATCATTTTTTTAGAATATAGAATGTTATTAACAAAAAGAATAGTACTCTGAAGCTCAAATGCTTGTACTTTCACGATGCATGTTTTTGAGCCCCAACTGTAATATATGGATGAATTAAACAATTGATGAATTAATGAACAAATCAACTAATGAATGAATGAACTAATAAATTAATGAACCAATCAACGAATCAATCAATCCATGGATGAATGAATCAACGAATCGATGGATATTTAATGAATCAATGAGTCGATGGATGGATGTATGCATGGATGAATGGATAGATGGATCGGCGGATGATTGATTGATTGATTGATTGATTGTAATGAGAGAGAAAGAATGATCAATTAAATGGCACACCTACACGATGATAATCGCGTCCTTGCAAGGGCTCTTGGAACTCGTACATGGCCCAATGTGGTCTGTCTTTGCCGTCCATCCACAAAGGGTGAGAAACAACTCGAATATTCGTTAAACCGAACACTGAGACACTCTGCGAGACGGAAGAGCTTTGCATACTGACTACAGCTCCAGGCGTTCAATAGCAGTATATAATTTATATTTTCCGTAACCGGTTGTACACGACTCTAGTTTGGAGATACTGTATTTACATGTAGCAAAGTCAGTAGGCCTACTGGGATCTTCTCTTAAGACATTAAAAAAGGATAAAAACTCCATACATCACGGTTTCAAATACTAAGTGACCACCTCTGTGCTGTAGTGATCAGCATGCTGGTCTCTTACGCCGAGGGCGCGGGTTCGATTTCCGTTCGGGTTGAATTTCCTGGTTGAGGTTTTTCAGGGTTTTCCCTCAACGTAAGACAAATGCCAGAAAATTCGGGCCACAACAGCCATGAATATCACCGGCTTGATTCATCACCAAAATCATACGTATTTATAACAAATCAGTAATAGGCTACATCTACAGACGCCATCTAGTTCACAACAATAGAACCAGTCTCAACAATAGTACACAGACCTTCCGATTTCACCCGAAACATTAACTCGCGATATGACCAGAGATGTTAAAGCGAGTATAAATAACAGCAAAAAAAAATCCTAAGTGACTGGACGTGTTTAATGTTGCCCGTGAAGAAACACAGGATAAGACTCGTCCGCAATAAACCGAAAACAGAAACGACAACGAAAAGAGAAATATTGTTAAAATGTTATTTAAATGTAAGCATTCACAATTAACTTTCACGTTCCCGTTCCCGGGTTCCGGAAAGCTTCTCGTTAATTGGATATTGGAATTCCACAAGGTACAGTATTAGGACCAATCTTATTTATAATATATATTAATAATTTGTTGAAAACTGATCTAAAGAAATATGGTGGTAATATATTTTCTTTTGCAGATGAATTGTACTAACATTTAATAGGGAAAATTGGGATAACACTTATTTAAATGCTAGCAATGGAATTAAAGTAGTGAAAAATTGGCTTGACTCTAATCTCCTATCCTTAAATATACCTATATTCCATTTTATTTAACAACGAAAGGTTTACCTCCATAATTATCACTTAGTAATACTTAATATTTCACGTACTGAATTAACAAATAATTATTGTAATTGCCCACATCTAACACCTTCCACACAAGTTAAATATTTAGGAATAATTATAGATCAGCATTTACGTTTGGATAAACAAATTGATTTTATGTGTACAAGTATAAGAAAGACAATTTATAAATTCATAACACTTCGAAATTTTGTCACTAAGGAGGCATTGATAATAATATTTTTAGCTTTAGTACAATCATTAATACAATATGGTATAATAAATTGGGGTGGAGTAGCATCATCTATACTTAATCCATTAACTTTATTACACAGAAGATTAATAAAAATTTCTCTAACCAAAAATATGGATTACCCAACAAATTTAATTCATACAGATTTTAAAGTATTAACTATTGAAGCTTATGGCAACGGAAAATGGCAAACGAAAATGGCTCACGAACAAGGACGAAGAGTGAACATGACATAAAGATTAGCACATGGAATGTGCGCTCACTTTCCAGAAAGTTGGGGTGCAAGAATTGGAAGGCTGCTACACAAGATAGAGACGGATGGCGACAATTACTAAGGGAGGCCCAGGCCCACCAAGGGCTGTAGCGCCAATGATGATGATGAACTATTGAAGAAATTTATAAATATAGTTTACTAACTTACTACCACAGAAATCAAATAAAACATAAATCTAATCGACATGAATATCGTATTCGAAGACAAAAGTCTACTTTCCCATTAATTGAGCCTAAATGTCATACAAGTGCAGCTCTTAAACATGGTGCTAGTTTCGGCCCAAAACTTTACAATAAAATTACAAACCATTTTCCAAATTTGAAATATTTTAAAATTGAAGCTTTTAAAAAAGAAATTTATAAAATTAGTCATGATATATAATATTAACAAATGTATTATTTTACCCTTTATTTCTGTCGACTATATTCATGTTTTTATTGAATATCACTGGCTTCTGTCGGATTGTCAATGTATATTAAATGTGTCTTTCTCTCTTTCTATCTCTCTTTTTTTTTTTGGTCTTGTGTGTTATTTATTAGTTTGAATTAAGTTACTTACTGTATTTAGTAAACTGTCCTTGTAAATTTTATGTTATATTACTGGCTAAGACCACAACGTACACGAGCCTGGCTCTTACGGTTGTGGCTAGAAACATTTTTGCTTTATAATTTTAATTTATACTCACTAGCTAGCTAGCTAGTTAAATAAATTAAAAATTAAATTGTGAATGCTCACATTTAAATACATTTATTTTAACAATATTTCCGTTCTCGTTCTCATTGTCGTTTACGTTACCAGTTTATTAAGGACCAACCTTTACGAAAAGCCTGAAATCCCATAAGGGCAACGGCCTCCTACAGTAGTGTAGGGTGAGCTGAAGGTCTACTACACTTGGGGAGCCAGTCCAAGAGAGCTTACACTATACACTTACAAACTAAACACATAATAGTACATTATGCAACGAGCCTATAATGAAGGTAATTAAGAAACGAGTATGGATATTTATGAAACGAGCGCAAGCGAGTTTCATAATTTTTATACGAGCTTCTTAATTACCATTATAGGCGAGTTTCATACGACTTTTTATGCTCGACCATATTTCTAACTTAATATTATTAATTTTCTTTGTATCTGACCTTGACCAATGTCCCGTATGTTGTGAGATGTTGGCAGACGCGAAAGTATTGATTTTTTCCGAGGAACAGATGTTCACATTGACCTTGCTAGGCCATAAGAACCTACAGAGATAACATTGAAATTTAATTAGACATTGAAAAACGAGATGACAAATTGAATTTATTTGAATATTATTTACAATTAACGCTAATTATTATAGTAACAGAACATAACCTTCTGCGACAGTATTGGATTTCCAGCCTCCGTGACTTTTCGCTAATTCTCTTTCGATTGCATATCCGAGAATAATCGATACTTGCGGTTTTATAAATTGTAGAAAGCTGACCTGTCATTGGCTGAACAGTTGTAACCTGAGTCGTCATTGGCTGAAAGACCTGACCTTTAATGAGTAGGTGTACTTTAATGACATACATTAAATGTCTGCTACCAGGTGTATAATTACTACAATTCGGCATGGTCGAGCATAAACAAATTATACCAACTAAACACGAAAAACTATACTGACTAAAACATAAATTATGCAAACTAAATCATTGTAAAATATTCTTCGGCACATCGCAATAGGTACTCCGTCGGTATCGGACATGCCATTTGAACTCAAACCTGATTAAGGAATGGATATATGAAAATCATCGACAGGTTTAGTAGGTCTTCGGTGGCGATATTGCATCCAGGATCACGTGATCTGTACCCTTAGAGCTTGTGTAATCACGACTATTTACCCCAGCCATTGTCTGGCCTCTTTCCGGGTCGCTGGTTGCAGATCTTCATTGTTTGAAGATTTCCGTTCCATCTCATTTCAATATTCTCTCCCTCCTCTATATTTTTTGCTCTCCTATTTTCATGTTGATTCTGCCCCCCCCCCTTCCTCCTGGCATGTGTTCTGAAGTGCCTTTTCTCTGTCATATTGAATCAAACTCACAAATTCTGCAGATGAAGTCTTCAATACTATTGTGATCCGTCCCATTCAATGTCTGCTTTCTAGATTTCACTAACGAGAATGATAATGGGAATAATGATAATAATACTAATACTAATTCTACTACTACTACTACTGCTAATAATAATAATAGTAATAATAAAAAAATAAAATAAAAATTCGTGGCGCTACAGCCCGTGAAGGGCCTAGAGTCTAGGCCCTAGACCAACCAGCCGGTTGCTGGCCTCACGCCCACATGCCGAAGCAGAGATGGACGATCATCCAACCAGAATGGAAGTACCGTGTGGTTAGCACGATGATCTCCCCCCCCCCGCCGTTATAGCTGGCTTTTGCATCCGGATTTCGGTACCTATCGTAGTTCCCCAAGTGTATCATGATGCTGGGTGGACACCAGTCCCATACACTGGCCGAAATTTCATGAGAAAATTTCATTAGGACTCGAACCAGCGCGCATTCCGTAACGCGAGTCCTAGGCAGGATGCCTTAGACCACGATGCCACGGCGCGGGACTAATAATAATAATAATAATAATAATAATAATAATAATAATAATAATAATAATCTTATTTATTTATTTACATATTTACTTATTTATTTTACTTTGCTGACGACCAGATCTTAATTGCAGATTCGGAAGATAATTTACAAAGAGGCATACATGAATTAAATAATATTACAAGTGAAGATAATCTTCAAATCTCATATGAAAAAACGAAAATAATGGCTCTTAAAGGAAGAGATCTGTTAAGAGCAAAAATTTGCATAAATAATAAGCCCATCCAACAACAAAGTGATTTTAATTATCTTGGTTACATTGTGTCATATACCGCCAATAGAGATGTGCAAAATAAATTAAACAAATTCCGAACACTATGTGGTACAATAAAAAGAAATTTTCAAAATTTTAATAGAGCAACACTGTTAAAACTTTACAAAGTAATGGCGATCCCAACCTTGCTTCATGGGTGTGAAAGTTGGGTCTTGACTGTCTCACAACAGAAGAAAATAGAGGCTGCTGAGATGAAATTTTTTAGACAGGTGGCAGATTATAGACTCATAGGCAAAAAGAGAAATGGAGATATTAGAAAAGAATTGGAAATTCAGAGTCTAAATGAAACAATCATTGAATACAGACAAAGATGGCAAGATCATATACAAAGAATGGACGAAGATCGTATCCCACAAATAATAAATAAGTATAAACCTGTAGGTAGAAGAAATGTCGGCAGGCCACGGATGAGATGGTCGGATCAGTTTTCTTGAAGACGGAACGAGCCACAAGGCTTATGCCATGATGAAGATGATGATGATGATGATTTACATAGCCTATTTACTTATTTATTTATGTACTTATTTCCTTATTTATTTACGTATTAATTAATTAATTAATTGAATCATACATTTATTTATTTTTTTGTTTATTTATTTATTTACTTATTTATATTTCCGTGCGTCTTATTCTTGTTCTCCACTCTTCTCAATCCATCCAATCCATGTCGTTGAGTCTGCACTCTCTCATCCCTGTTCTGATCTCTTGTAACCATGAATTTCGAGGTCTCCCTTTCCTTCTTCTCCCAGACAGACACCATTCCAGCACCATTTAAGGTAACCTTTCTTCTGGCATTCTTCTCACATGCCCATACCAGGTCAACTGCTTATATCTCACATAATCCAAAACAGAAGGTTGAATGTTCATTTCATCTCATATAACTGTAAGCTGAAAGAGTGTCTTTCTAATTATTTTTTTTTTCTAATTTCGAATTCTCGCTAATCTTAAAAAAATCCATTTCTATTGTCATGAGTTTTGATGCTAACTTTTTATTAAATTTCCATGTTTCAGCGCCATATGTAACAGTACTTTTGACTATTGAATTATGTATCTGCAATTTATTTTTCCTTGTTATATGGCTGTCCCATAGAATACCATTCAACAATGCTGTTCCTGTTCTGCCTAATATCAGCTTCTTGTCTATCTTCTGTATCTATTCGAACCCCCAAATAGTAAAATTCTTCACAGTCTTTAATATTAAATCCTCAGTTTTTATTTCACATCCTATATAAAATGTTATTTCTAGATTTACTTTCAAACCCCATTTATCGTATTCTTCTAACAATTCCCGAAACATAATTTCCATGTTTTCATATTCTCGTACAATTACCACCTGATGATGATGATGATGATGATGATGATGATGATGATGATGATGATAATAATAATAATAATAGACATATACTCATAAAGATACGGGGTTTATTGGATTGAGTTTATGTTGAATATGTATGTATTTATTTACACTGCAAGTGGGCAAGCACCCGGTGGCAGTGGTATACACAATATAAACAATACACAATAAAATTGCAATACACAATAGAATTCATTGGCGTAGCATGAAATTTTGAGCAGGGGAAGCTAATTCAAGTTGTCTTTCATGCAATATGAGAAAACGTATTACAAAAATATAGTCTTAAAATAAATACTAGTCAATGTCAAGTCAGCAGTCGAAGATTGGTTGGAACATCGTAACACCAATAAGGCATGACCTCAAATGATACATAGTAAAATATGATTTCACGGTTTACACATATCTCTAACAAATAGACACGTATACGTATAACATTAGCTCACTCCCTGTCATACTTAGAGAAATCACAATATTAACGGTCAATAGATACAGTATTAGTATCATTACGTAAGTAAGCGTCTGTCTTTTGATTGTATCCTTCATTGACAGCAAGGGAGTCGGTCATTTGTTTTTTAGATCACACTTTTGTTCGTAAGTCAATCTTGATAATAGAATTGTCCTAAAAAATTCAAGTAAATTGGTGTCAGGAATTGTTATTTCACTCATTATTTATTATATCAGCCACAATGTACACTAACACTTCAACTGAACACAACTGACGAAAAGGGATAACTCGGAAACTACTTATTTTCAGTGTCAAAGCTAGCTTCCTGCGAGCCTTGCGACCAGGGTAGTTTAGTTAGAAAGGGATGGAAAATCTGCGGGGTGGGTTACACAGAAGAAACCAGTCTGCTTGGAAGCTGGTGTGTGCAGGTTTCTTGTTTACTGCTGCATCACCAATCATCCTGAGCTGCCGCATTACAATATTTAACGCGTAAATATAAATTCTATTAAAATTAATAAATAATTTTGTCCATAGATTGCAGGTTTATTATGAAATTATTATTAACTGGGGAAGCTGAGCTTTTTAGCTTACATTGACGCTACGCCACTGATACAATTATACAATACACAATACAATTATATACACAATACAATAAGAATACACAGTACAATTTAACACAATAATTACAATTAATAATAAAACATAAAATACCTAATTTTACAATACAACCTACATATGTATAGGCCCTACATAAGTTTCAATAGTCTTTCACTTTACTCTCATCTCATTCACTGTAGTGGCACTATGACGCATTTCACTGACACATTAGGACACATTTCACTGACGCTATAAATTATATCACTGATCTGAACTATTCAACAGTTCAAATAAGTCAAATAATTATACCCTTATGCATACTTATAGTACCCTTATGCATACTTATAATACCCTTATGCATACTTACATACCCTTATGCATACTTATAAATACCCTTTTGCATACTTATATTACCCTTATGCATAATTATAGTACCCTTATGCATACTTATCATACCCTTATGCATACTTATGCATACAGATGTCCGCCATTTTGTTCTTCAACAAGCAACAATCTTTCTTGTACGTTGTTAACAGTATTTACTAATATACATGGTGGAATATCTTCAATTTGTTGCGAAATTGCATACTATTTTAGTTCGTCGGTAGTCGTAGGATTAGTTAAAAAAAACTCCATAGCCAAAAATCTGCTGAATGGATATCAGGAGAACGCGCTGGCCAGATGTTAGGTAAATTATGTTTTGTTCTGAATTTTCGTATGCCGTTTGTTAAACTTCTTTTACATTCATAACAACACTGAACAAGAGTAATTCGATCTTGTAAAGTCAAAACAATTTTAGTACACAGTCAATGATAGTGATTTAAGAATCCAGTAAGAAGTAAATTTACTTATGACACATTATAAAAAAATCTGTTACCATGTTAACTAAAACAAATGAGTGTGATAAATGAACAAATCCTGTTGTTCGATACATACAAATTTGTTACCATTTTGTGTATACGTTAATTTAAAAAAAAAAATCTATTTCAAAATGTAATTCAAAAAGAAAAAGAAGATTTTTGTATCTTTTGATTCAATAATTTACAGAAACTGTATTGTATGTGGTTCTTTCAATTCGTGAAGTTTGTCAGAACAATGCAACACAAAGTACTTAAGAATGTGAGAAAGGCGTGTTTCAGAATTTTCTGAGAAATGCGATATGACAGGTGATTTCATGCCATAGACCTGTAATGCGGTTCACTGATTGGACACTCCCTGTTTCTCGAGGTCACAATCTTTCTTGTACACCCACATTCTTTCCTTTCCGTTGTCGACCGCTGCTCTTCTGTCTTGCAACTCTCTCATTAGATGGCGCCACTCGTTGCAGTGACCTCGAGCAGGGTGGCCAACATCTAAGTATAACGCTGAAACATAAACACAATAAATCATGATTGTTTTGTAAGGTGTAATTTTACTTTACAACATGGCAAGTGTATGTACTTCGTGAAGTGTAACGAGAAAAGAGAATTTACGACCTAGAATATCTCCTCTTATTTATTTTTACTTTTCTTTGATAACAATCTTCAAATCGAACGGTTAGCGTTATGGTATCATTTTCGAGGAGTTAGTGTTCGATTCCAGTTAGATTAACTGGGGCTCGTTATCAGGACTTTCTTATTAACGTATTGCCTACCTTGCTGGAGTATGTGCCATATTAGCAAAGACTACAGATGTGGTTCATGCATGATGGCACACCAGCACATTTTTTTTTTTTTCCCGCAATGAGCGTGAACACCTGACGCTGACATTTCAGGACCGCTGGATTGATTGGAGAGGCCCCACACCTTGGCCTGCTCGTTCCTCAAATCTAAATCCCCTAGACTTTTGGTTGTCAAGAACAACCAGGTCAATTTCAAAGAGTGCGTGATTTCTTACGCCGAAGGGCAGAGGAATGCATTGCCATGAGTGGACGTCACATTGAGGACCTCCTATGAACAAGTATTCAGATCTCAGAAAGTATGTGTTGTAGGACCCATGTTTATTAGACTTTTTTTTTCTTGTTTTGATGCATACTAGCACCTCCTAAAATATTGGATACTTTTTTTAACACCCTGTATAAGAAAACATAAAACAATTTATAAGAAGCCATAAGACAAATATAAAACAAATTATAAGAAAACATAAGACAAGTATGAAGGAAATTATAAGAAAACATAAGACAAATATAAAACAAGATATGCTTTGAACTTAACATCATCTTTATCAACACCACCAGATCGTCGTCAGTAGCAGGATAGTAGAAGGAGTAGCATTACATTTTAGAGTTCCTGAAACGTGTTACATCTCCGTTTGATCTATACTGTTGTTTCTGTATAGTTTTAGATTTCTTCTTCCTCTCCGGTTGTTCATGTAAACATATTTCGCTCTTCTTTGATGTTCCATCTCGTTAAAATGTTGACGCCGATTCTTTTGTCTGTTTGAAATTATCTCTAGCAGACTTTGTACCTTATTTCTAATACCATCATAACTTTTTGTCTTTAGACTGTGTTACATTACTTTTCTAAAACAATTTTATTTTCAGTGTTTTGAGATGTCTCGTACTTGTTTCTTTAGGAACCAGGTTTCATTGTCGTACATATCGATGAAAGCGCTACGAGTGTTATTCCATGAAACTTAATTTGTCTCTTTTTCTTCTTTCTTTATACTGTGCTTCGTAGACAACTAAATCATGTAACTTTATTTTTCATTTTGTGTGACACGTGTCAATGCAGTGATTTGTTAGTCTAAGGGCCGAATTCATAGTCAACACTTATCTTAAGGAAACCCTTAAGCAGTTGCTTATAATCATTTCCAATTCATAAATCCCAGTGAAGTGAACACTTACGGTCTTACTAATAAAATCTTTTTATACAGACGTTTAACTATCCTATACTTATACAATGAGTAGCTCGTTTATAAGTCGTGTGTAAATTCCTTACTAATTATCACTACATACATCGTGTATAACAGTATAGCTGTTACACAACTACGTCATAGTTTCGTCATTACTTCATTCCGAAAGGTAATAGAATATGTGGTTCTCTATTGCATCCGGAAGAGCGCTCTAGTGTTCCATGTTAAGTATCGATAGTACAACTGGTTCTCATCGATTACCACACTATATTTTGGTCAAAGAGTACAAGCTACAGCAATATTATTTTAATTATTCTGCGCTCTTTGGTTTGTTCTTCTGTGGTTACAAGGCAACCATTATCATAAAATGGCTGTCGATACGAACAGCTGTTAGAGGGGCGGCCATTTTTTCTCTATATACAACGCTTAAACAAAAGGTTTCGTGTATATAACTACTGCAAAGCAATTCCCATTGTATAATTACAGACTGTTTGAACGTCCATCGCTTATGCACGGTTTATTAGTAACGTTTTCTGTCTCAGCTCTGCATAAGTCTCGTATAAAAACTATACACGGTTTATTAGTAAGACCGTTATTCAAATAAGGTAGCCTGTCAGCTTACTAAAGTGTTTCCTCATATGCATTGTAATCAGCTGATTTGGTAGGCTATACAATGGATGATGATTATGATTTTATTGAATTTATTGAGTTCTGTAATGAAAATGTGTTTCGACAAAAACAAAACATATATCAGAGATGTGGAAAACTCTTTATAGATGTACAATGACCAACAATTTAAGAGGAGATACCGTTTCAACAAGAACACTGTTGTGAATATTCTGATGTCTCTCATTGAAAAGCATAATAAAACCATGAGAGGCATACCGATTTCACCACTGCTGAAAATACTGTTTGTTTTGAGGTTTTACGACTATGCTACAGCATCATTTCAGGTAGGTTTATGTAATAATACAGCAACAAACTGATAATAACGTAATAATAACCTATTTTTGGCAACACATAAAGCTATTCTGGTTTTGTTATTATTTTGCAGTTGGTTTGTGCAGATTTATATTTTTATTTATTTGTAGATTTCATAACTAGTTCTTTTAGCTCATTTCTTTCTTCTTCTGTAAAATGCTTTCTCGACATTTTGTATAATTTTGAGCTCTATAGTACAGTAGAACTTGGTTATAGCGACCTCGTTTTGTGCGACACCTCGCCTATAACGTCAAATATTCTGTGGTCCCAGGTAATTCCTCACAAGACATATACTTTTCTACCTTGCTTAATACGACAAACGTATATGCGTCTATCTCGCATATATCATTTTGAACCTCAGTTTGGAATACAATTTTCTAAGAACCAAAGTATTTTAAGAAATATTTTGCTGAAATCTGGCAAATCTTTTACTGTTCCCTTCTATCATAGACCTCTGGAATGCAGGCAGATTCCCCATCCCATTGTAACCTGCCCGAATTCATGCGGTATATGCGGTCAGTTTCGACAGGAAGATTTCACTAAGTGCACGCATTTTAACGCAGTATGGCCACCAGTAGCGGCCGGTGATCGAAATCCTCGGTGAGGCCAGATGCAACTATATAGTTTAAGTGCTTCCGATAGGAAATGTTTGTTTATGATATTAATTATTATTGTTATTATATTACTAATATCATTATTACTGTATTATTATTACTATTATTAGTCTATTCTTATTACTATTAATGAAAAATAATAATTTCACTCACCAAATAAGCTGTTATGCTCTGAGTTTCAGTGATTGTTTCAGTGTGATGAAGCAACCCATATTATGTCTTGAAATTCCCCTTTCTTTCTTTTCTTTTTATTTTTTTCCTTTGACAGCAACAAAGAAGGCCAAGAGAAGTTTATTTTGCCTCACATTACCACATAACCATTTATGTTGCCCATACCAGGATGCAATAGAAACTCGCGTTTTAAGATTATGTGTCAGAAAAATTAACAGCGATGTCGTAGGAATCTCGGCAGTCTCTCTCTTTATTTAAAACTTCCTTTCTTTCTGTATTATTTCTTGTCGAAAAAGGACACTCTAACAATGAATTAACTTCTCCAGCATTATTTCTCTCATTTGTTTCTGTTTATATTTTCCAAAAATACATAACAACATTGGCCCAGATTCACGAAGTACAATAGTAGAACACCCTCGCTTCTGTCATAAACTGAGACATAAGGGGAGAGAATCGAGTGGGTCTCTGCCTGCCAAAGAGCTGGAATTTTGTTATTTATGGCCTAGTTAGGAAAACAAGTCACCACTGCTATTCCCACCCCACTCTACCCTTGAGGTCGGCCCATGGATGGGACGAGTGAAACCTGACCAGGCCAGACGAATTGTGCCTCAGCTACAACGTTTTAAGCGTAAACTCAAAGCCCGCGAAAGGACATGAAATGCATTGACAGACCCGGCACGAACGATTCTGGCCTCAGGAACAAATTTTACTGCAAAACAGGTCTACATACATCACAAGCCAGACCCGGCACGAGCGATCCCGGCCTCAGGAAGAAATTTTACTGCAAAACAGTTCTATATATATCAAAGTTTTCAAATGCTTCTATAGCGATATATGCTTCATTCAAATAACTAATATATTATATAAAAACACAAAATTTGATTTCAGTTAAGCCAAGTGACTGAGGCCCGGCCTCACTTGTCTCAGTCAATCAGCCGCCACTGATGGCCACTAAAAGAAGTGAGTGACACTTTAGAAGCCATTAGAATTGTGAACATGTTCTAGGGGAAGGAGCAGTGAAATTTCAACTGAAATAATGAACATAGAATATAATTTAGAAAGTGTGAATTGGGCAAATAGGAGACAACAGAGTAAAATGACTGATTACTTCACTCCTAAGTAAAGAAGTTTGGTGAGTAATGAACAAACTGTTTTAATACAGAATACTGTATTTATTTATTGTACGTGTATTTTATTCTGTTCATGGCATGCTTAAAAGTGAATACATAAATCTAAAATAAGCCTAATTATGTTTATTATTTTTCATTTTCCACCTCACTAGACTGATCATATGAATCTCGGTTACTACGACACTCGTTTATAACAACATAATTTTCAAGGTCCCTTGAATGTCGTTATAACCAAGTTCTACAGTATTTACTTCTGTATATGTCTACGATAATAATCCGATTTAACAATTTTAAGGTGCTGGAAAAAATTTGAATGTGCGAAACCGCTCACGTATAGTCATGTTGCCATATTTCATTCGATATCAAGGGATTGCTCAGTGCATATAAAAGAGTAGCGTCTCTGCAATACGTTCATTACTTAAGTGTTTCCTCATTTTATAAGTGACGACTATGAATTCGACCCTAAGTTTTGTTGAAATAGGTAACTTTTAACTTAAAGATTCAGCTCTTACACTGTCCTGGCAATTCCTCCTCTCCGGGTGATGCAAGATCTTCGTCCTTTATTTCGTCCTTGCGGTGACCATCATGATCTTTTTCGGTTATCTCGTTTCCGGCAAACTTTTAATGTGATCGTAACACTGCAATGTTCTTCCTTTCAATCTTTCAACAACTAGTTCCATTTTATGCGCTTTTCCTCTGTGGGACATTGGCCATCCTTCTACTGTCAACTGTTGACTTTCGAAATCATATTTTTGGAGGTTTTCCATACTCTTGAGTGCCGGAAGCGCGCCCATTGGTTGGCACATTTGGTCCTAGACATATTTACAAGTAATATAATCTAATAATTTTATTTAGAGTTAAGTCTAATTGACATATCATAGTTTAAAATCAATAACACTTACAAATGTAAATTATCATTGCATATTATAAAACTAGCCGTACCCGTGCGCTCCGCTGCACTTGTTAGAAATAAATATAAAGTAATTACATAATTAAAATAGGACGTTTGATCCAGGGAACATTCGTGTTTGATAGAAGGATAAATCGTTTAATATGTTACTTAATTTAAATTGTATTTAAATAATTAAAATGCGGTCATTTTGGTCCAGAGAGCAATCATTTGGTGCAATGACAATTCCTTTAACATGTTTCTTAATTATTATTACATGCAACCATAGTTTAATGAAGATTGACATATTATCATTTAGTTTTAATGTGTATACTTTATATTACTTGCTATATGTTTCAGAAGTTACTGTGATAACATTGTAGAATTATGTCCATCTAGAGAAACTACATTTTCCAATGGTGAAATAATAATTAAACAATTAATTAGCTTCCGATATTACTTTATACAAACACATAAACATTCTCTGTAGCCTATGTTTAATAGTTTTCGATTGTTGTTGTCCAAGGCCCCTTATAGACGAAGTTATTTGTTTTTATTTCAGTACAGCGCCTTAGATGGCGTTGTTATTGTAATTTTAAAACTCATTTATCTCATTAAATATCAGTCCTATCAAAATTTTGCATAGAATAAAACTTATCGAAAATTATTTTTAAAGAAACGTTTGTTATGCAACATTTTTCATGAAAATCAATAATAAGCGAGATATTTCGATTTATTTAATTCAGGCCCCCTTATAACCCCCCTTTTAAATAAAGTATTTTGAATGCCATATAGCCTAAAATCTAAGTTACAACGAACTTAATTTGTATGCCAATTTTCATATAAATCGGTTCAGCCATTATCGCGTGAAAAGGTAACAAACATCCAGACAGACAGACAGACATACAAACAAAAATAAAAAAAAAAACGATTTTCGGTTTCAGGATGGTTAATTATACATGTTAATACCAATTAATTTTTGGAAAATCGAAAATTACCTGAAAAATTTTGGCTACAGATTTATTATTAGTATAGATTGAAATGCAAACGTTTTCGCCCTTGGGCATCATCAGGTATTTGACTCACAATATCTTATACAATTTTTGCTATATCTTTACTGTGAAATGCGTACAGATAAATTGATATTTACAATTTTCTGTATATTAATAAACAACTATTTACATGGTTAACTCTATGGTAAATAACAATTAGAAATTTAAATGAATACAGATATTAAAATTATATGTGATAAAATTGTAACTAAAATGTTGTATTGATCGTATATTTCTTAATTATAAAATTGTGATCATCAAAACAACATAATGAAACATATGATTCCTCTTAAACTTCATAATAGGCCAATATACTTCTGTTAGTTGAGTGTTTGTAGTGCGAGCATTGATCTCAATGATTTGGCAATCCATTCAATGGTGAAATCCATTCTGTAATATACAGGGACATCATTTTATTTTTACTTGCATTTTTATTGTACCTGCATTTCTGAATGTACTTCACTCTCACCCCTTCACTAATGTCCTTGCTCCCGTCAGACACACAAACTTACGGCCGCTGTTGCATTCGAAGTAGTGAAGTAAACACTGCAGTGTATAGTGTGTTTCATAAATATGATTGCGTTTTCTATAGAAGAAAGAACCTATATTAATAATATCGTACTAAAAAATTATATTCAAGAAACGATAAATTCAATTTCATAGAATATGCTTCAAAATGTTTTTAATAATATGCGTACTGAATTGAAGCCGGCATTGTAATGAACGGCAACCATTTTTAGCAACTTGTTTAAAAATTCAGATTAGCTTTTTTGAATTGAGGTGGCTAGAAGCAAAGGAATTCTAGTGACATTTGTAATAACATGAGTTAAGTGCATCCAGTGTAAGAAAAAGTATCTAAAATTTTAGTGGCAAAGGGATATTTTAATCGCATCACACATTAAAATTTAAATAAAAATTTCACCGATTTTACGAAAGCTTAAATATTTAAACCCCATTTTCTCAAAAGTAACTTAAGTGCACTTACAGCCCTTTACTTATGAGCCCCTAAATTTAAATGCACTCTCTATATTGTATGTTAACACCAGTAATTAATATGCTAAATAAAGTAGACATTACATAACGAACATAGCCGCCTGAAAAGTTGAGTTTTGAAAAAAAAAATGTTAGTACTCTACTGTATTTTGATAAATTCCGTAAAAGTGATGATCAAACTGAAATTCGTAATATCGTATTTCCCTACAACATAAATGGATACACTACTTTTCTCCCCTCCTATAGCTAGTAAAATGATTTGTTTACATATTGCACTAGTAACATCAAACTCCTGTATTGGAAGGGGGCAACAGTGTTTCCGAGTATAGGCAGGTTAATGTTAAAAATGTTGGTAAAAATAAAGTGATGTCCTTGTACATGTTATTATGAGCAACCGTTATTAATTTATTCAAATAGGAAATTTATTCAAATGAAAAATTATTATTTTGAATACTCACACTTAAGTTCTTATATACTGCACTAGGTTATATGCATTGACCTTTTTGTATTTATATTAAAATCAATTTGAAGGACTGGGTTTATCTGTAACAGGATATAATATATCAGAATGTATGAAGTGTTGATTGAAAAAACTATGACAATTGTATGAACGTACTTACAAGGAATTGTGGCTAACGTAGTTGCGATGCATCATGCTTACTAAGATATTTACAAGTGCTAGATTTGACAGTAATAATACCGATGTATTTGAAGCGATCCAGTGAGCTTATTTACCCTATACCAGGTCCATTCCCTGCCCATCTCCACCAACCACTGCGTATTCTGCTTCCTTTGCATTTATTCTGAGGCCACATGCTTTTGTTTTCTCTTAGGCTATTATCACTTGATCATCGGCAAATAAGAGAGATTAGGAAATCTCAGACTTCAAGTGACATTTATTGGGACTATTTTGTGAATAAAATAAAAAGTAAATTATATATCCCTAAAATTCGCTCACAAAATCTTAATAATTATATATGTATGAACACTTAGCCTATTCAGACATTGTGAAGTCGAAATAGATTAATAACGATTCCCGCTTGAGTTGATTACCTGGTTGGATTTTTTTCAGAGGTTTTCCATAATCTTGAGGCGAATGTCAGGAAATCTATGACGAATCCTCGGCCTCATCTTGCCAAATACCATCTCATTATCACCAATTCCATTGACTGTAAATAACCAAGTAGTTGATGCAGCGTCGTTAAATAACCAAATAAAAAATATGGTCTATTAAATATCTACTCCACATAATCATGCCAAAAGGTCATTCTATTATCTGAGAAGTGCATATGTCTTTGTTCGAAGTGCATTGATGAAAAATATGACATTTTTAGCGTAACATAAAGTTCAATAAATCTCAGCTAGACGTTGCATTTGCCAAAGCGTACATGTGCTACCATCTGTCGGATATTGCTTAATCTACTTCCAATTGAATAAGCGACGACAGAAAATCTCAATCATATCCTTACTTACTTACTTACAAATGGCTTTAAAGGAACCCGAAGGTTCATTACTGCCCTCACATAAGCCCGCCATCGGCCCTTATCCTGTGCAAGATTAATCCATTCTCTATCATCATATCCCTCCTCCCTCAAATCCATTTTAGTATTATCCCCCATCTACGTCTCGGTCTCCCCTAAGGTCTTTTCCCCTTCGACTTCCCAACTAACATTCTATATATGCATTTCTGGATTTGTTACGTGCCCTATCCATCTCAAAACGTCTGGATTTAATGTTCCTAATTATGTCGGGTGAAGAAAACAATGCGTGCAGTTCTGCGTTGTGTAACTTTCTCCATTCTCCTGCAACTTCATCCCTCTTAGCCCCAAATATTTTCCTAAGAACCTTATTCTTAAACACCCTCAATGTCTGTTCCTCTCAAATTGAGAGTCCAAGTTTCACAATCATACAGAACAACCGGTAATAAAACTGTTTTATAAATTCTAACGTTAAGATTTTTTGACAGCAGACTAGATGACAAAAGCGTCTCAACCGAATAACAACAGGCATTTCCCGTATTTATTCTGCGTTTAATTTCCTCCCGTGTGTCTCTTTTTTACTTAATTATGTTTATTATTATTTTTAAGTTAATATTTTTATACCGGTATGTATTTTTCTGTATGTGATTTGATCCTGGTTGAGTGGAAGAGAAGGCCTTATGGCCTTAACTCTGCCAGGGAAAATAAAACTATTATTATTATTATTATTATTATTATTATTATTATTATTATTATTATTATTATTATTATTATTATTATTATTATTTGTTACTGTTGCTCCAAGATATTTGAATTTTTCCACCTAGCTTATATCCTTAACAACCAAAAATAAAATACAATAAGAAATATGAAAAAAGAAACGTACATATTAGTGATAAAAATAACAAAATACAAAACAAAAAACAAAGACGTATTCATGTAGTGATAGGGGTTCTATAAATTCTCTGTCATTTTTTCTTTCACTTTTTTGCTCACCTTGACAAATCTATTAGCTTTCGTCCTTAAAATCTTACACCGATTGCCATGCCGCTGTTTCTCAGACTCATCGCAGTCAAGCTAGCTCAATATTAAAGCCGGCAAGCAAGAGAATTTATGAGTATAAGTAATACTTTCTGCTTTTGTTCGCTATGCCATATTTAATAAAATAACAATATTTCATTGCTTTCATTGCAAAACTATTGAGAATCTAAGGCTGATAAAATATAATGTAAAGAATAATTAAAATGTTTAAGAATAATAATGCCTCTGGAAGTGTAAAGCAGAATTCATAACAAAACCAGCTTAATTCATTCCTCCTGAAACAATATTAATGTTAGGAAGTATTGGTATTGATCCAGCTTTCCCAACTTTATTATCCAAGTTCATGATGCGCTTCTGTTTTCGGTTATAATCGATATTTCCCCCGCGGATACGTGCCATTATCGCTCTCACATTTCACTGTAACAGATTAATGTCAATCTAACAATCAATCAATTACGAGTGATCAGGGCGACATCTGACGCAGAAATTTTTCGTGTAACATTACATACATTGTGTGGACAACGCCAGAATATGACGTAACATATATCCAACTCTCATTTGTCACCCGGTTGCCTTAAAGCTTTCCCGTGTCATATCTGACAGAGGGTGTCATAAACCGATCCAATTGACTGGGCGACCAAGGAAGCTCTGAATCTCTATCTCTCTTTTAAAGTCGGATCATTTTGACTGTCTCTCTTTTTACTTTTTGCGACTGTGAAAGTAAAAAGACTGTTTTTGTTTAAAGATTATTTTAACTACCGATTCTATTCCGGACCAAATTCACAATAACTGAAACTAGAATACAGGTATTGGCACATATTTCGAAATCTTTAGACCCGGTTGCAGAAACACCGATCAGATATGATCAACGATCAAGCAGGGTTTGATTGACTACACTGAAGAACAAATTTTTGTTTTTTGTCTTGCTCTGAAATAAAATAAGGTGAATATTACTAATATGTGTGCCCTAAATCTGAATTTAAAATCCAAATTGCCCCATCACGTACCATTTTCCGGGAAAAGTGAATTGAATTTTTTTTTATAAAAAACCTTTTGTTTTTAATTTTTAACTGCTACTGTTAAAATTACAACACACTAGGGATTCAATATGCCTCATAATAATTTAAAAGTGTGTACTGGACACAAAAATGATGTTAGATACTTTAAAACACAACAACAATAATAATATTTCATGGGTATAATGAGAAAAACCTTGGAATTTGAACTTACCATTTAAAAGAATTTTCTGGATGACTTCTGTTTATAACTAGACCTGGGACTACCTTTTACAAGGAACCAACAATAGTCTGCAAGCATGCTGGATGATGACCTTCCTTTATATCGCCTTTCCATTTCAGATATTTCTCGATGAAATCTTTCCTCATGCTCGTCGCTTACCGCTCCAAGGTTAGGAGGAAATAAATCCAAATGTGAATGTAAAAAGTGTATTTTGAGAGATATATTACACCCCATTTTGTCATATGCACTTAACATGATTTCCACAACAAGTTCGATGTATTTGTCTGCCCTAGAATTTCCAAGGAAATTTGAGCAGACATCTTTGAAAGCGCGCTATGCCATTTTTTCTGTAACGGAAAGTTTTTCCTCAAACAAAAAGTCAGAATTTGTGGACCGATGAAAATGCCCTCTTTTAATTTGCCTTCACTCAAACCGGTAAACTTTTCTTTTAAATACTGAAAACCACACCCTTGTTTATTCATTGCATTGACCTCACTTTGAACTGTTATGAAATTTACTGAATATCTGTTTATTTAGTGGAAGTACAAAAAAACATGCCAACAACCGTGAGAAACCGGAAATAAGCTATAAACTCATAAAATGCATTAGCTTTTGTTTTGGTTTACAACCCCCAACCCTTGCCAGATGTTTCCTGGGGGAGCGCTTATCGAAAAGTGAAATCATAGTACCATCTTAAAAATCTTACGTGATACAAAGGAAAGAGATGCATTTTCGGATTCAGCGCACAACAAACCATAGGCCTAAGGAACACATTGTTTTAAGTCGGAGCAAAATTCTTGTTGTTCAGTGCTATCAGTTCTACTTTCGTTGCATAAAGAACAATTAGTATTTGGTTGGAAATCAATCTTCCATCAGATTTGATCAACAGATTTTTACTGATTGGCGACTAATCATTGAGCAAGTGTGTGTTGTTTGTAGTATAGTTATAGTAATTTATATAGGAAATAGTTAAAGTAGCGCATTTATATTGTTCTAAAATGACCTGATAGATTCTTATTAAGAAAAAGTTTCAAACATCATGAAGAAATATTCGGTAAATATCCATGTGTCTGACGTCATATGGGGAATGATGTCGTTATTTCCGAGACGGGAATGATAATAATAATAGTTTTACTTTCCCTGGCAGAGTTAAGGCCATCAGGCCTTCTCTTCCACTCAACCAGGATGAAATCACATACAGAAAAATACATACCGGTATACAAATATTAACTTAAAAATAATAATAAACATAATAAAGTAAGAGAGAGAGATTGAATACATATACACAATTAGTATTAACTTTAAAATAATAATAATAATAATAATAATAATAATAATAATAATAAATGTATAATAAAAAAGAGACTGAATACATAATCACAAACAGGAAAATACATTCTAGTATACAAGTATTAACTTAAAAAAAATAATTAATATATATGAATATAATCTCACAAGTAAAGGAATAATACAATTATTAAGATCAGCACTGCACGTGTTACATTGAGACAATGACAATTACCTAGATATTAATGTTAATGGAAAAATAAAGTAATGACTGTGTAAAATAATAATAATAATAATAATAATAATAATAAATGTATAATAAAAAAAGAGACTGAATACATAATCACAAACAGGAAAATACATACTAGTATACAAGTATTAACTTAAAAAAAATAATTAATATATATGAATATAATCTCACAAGTAAAGGAATAATACAATTATTATGATCAGCACTGCACGTGTTACATTGAGACAATGACAATTACCTAGATATTAATGTTAATGGAAAAACAAAGTAATGACTGTGTAAAATAATAATAATAATAATAATAATAATAATAATAATAAATGTATAATAAAAAAAGAGACTGAATACATAATCACAAACAGGAAAATACATTCTAGTATACAAGTATTAACTTAAAAAAATAATTAATACATATGAATATAATCTCACAAGTAAAGGAATAATACAATTATTATGATCAGCACTGCACGTGTTACATTGAGACAATGACAATTACCTAGATATAAGTGTTAATGGAAAAATAAAGTAATGACTGTGTAAAATAATAATAATAATAATAATAATAATAATAATAATAATAATAATGATGTCATTTCCGAGACCGAGACCGAAAAATTATGTTTTTTTTCTACATCGCCCAAACACTATGGATGTTCTTATTTTTGTTACATTCATAAAGCCTTCTACGATGTTTAATAAGAGGGCTCTACCCATATTATCATCTTATTCTATTTAAGAACGTGTAAATAATTCAAATTATGTAGTAGATATAAGTGTTAATTTTAAGTAGCAAGACTGGGTTACCCACGTCAATGTAATTTTATATGTAATATATTTAAGAACTTGTAAATAATTCAAATTATTGTAGTAGATATAAGTGTTAATTTTAAGTAGCAAGACTGGGTTACCCACTTCAATGTAATTTTATATGTAATATATTTAAGAACTTGTAAATAATTCAAATTAATGTAGTAGATACAAGTGTTAATTTTAAGTAGCAAGACTGGGTTACCCACGTCAATGTACTTTTATATGTAATGTATTTAAGAACTTGTAAATAATTCAAATTATTGTAGTAGATATGTGTTAATTTTAAGTAGCAAGACTAGGTTACCCACGTCAATGTAATTTTATATGTAATATATTTAAGAACTTGTAAATAATTCAAATTATTGTAGTAGATATAAGTGTTAATTTTAAGTAGCAAGACTAGGTTACCCACGTCAATGTAATTTTATATGTAATATATTTAAGAACTTGTAAATAATTCAAATTATTGTAGTAGATATAAGTGTTAATTTTAAGTAGCAAGACTGGGTTACCCACGTCAATGTAATTTTATATGTAATGTATTTAAGAACGTGTAAATAATTCAAATTATTGTAGTAGATATGTGTTAATTTTAAGTAGCAAGACTGGGTTACCCACTTCAATGTAATTTTATATGTAATATATTTAAGAACTTGTAAATAATTCAAATTATTGTAGTAGATATAAGTGTTAATTTTAAGTAGCAAGACTGGGTTACCCACGTCAATGTACTTTTATATGTAATGTATTTAAGAACTTGTAAATAATTCAAATTAATGTAGTAGATATAAGTGTTAATTTTAAGTAGCAAGACTGGGTTACCCACGTCAATGTACTTTTATATGTAATGTATTTAAGAACTTGTAAATAATTCAAATTATTGTAGTAGATATGTGTTAATTTTAAGTATCAAGACTGGGTTACCCACGTCAATGTAATTTTATATGTAATATATTTAAGAACTTGTAAATAATTCAAATTATTGTAGTAGATATGTGTTAATTTTAAGTAGCAAGACTGGGTTACCCACGTCAATGTAATTTTATATGTAATATATTTAAGAACTTGTAAATAATTCAAATTATTGTAGTAGATATAAGTATTAATTTTAAGTAGCAAGACTAGGTTACCCACGTCAATGTAATTTTATATGTAATATATTTAAGAACTTGTAAATAATTCAAAATATTGTAGTAGATATAAGTGTTAATTTT
Source organism: Periplaneta americana (assembly GCF_040183065.1). Taxonomy (NCBI): domain Eukaryota; kingdom Metazoa; phylum Arthropoda; class Insecta; order Blattodea; family Blattidae; genus Periplaneta; species Periplaneta americana. Next base: position 23,585,306 of record NC_091127.1, on the reverse strand, counting down.
AAGTAGCAAGACTGGGTTACCCACGTCAATGTAATTTTATATGTAATGTATTTAAGAACGTGTAAATAATTCAAATTATTGTAGTAGATATGTGTTAATTTTAAGTAGCAAGACTGGGTTACCCACTTCAATGTAATTTTATATGTAATATATTTAAGAACTTGTAAATAATTCAAATTATTGTAGTAGATATGTGTTAATTTTAAGTAGCAAGACTGGGTTACCCACGTCAATGTAATTTTATATGTAATATATTTAAGAACTTGTAAATAATTCAAATTATTGTAGTAGATATAAGTGTTAATTTTAAGTAGCAAGACTGGGTTACCCACGTCAATGTAATTTTATATGTAATATATTTAAGAACTTGTAAATAATTCAAATTATTATAGTAGATATAAGTGTTAATTTTAAGTAGCAAGACTGGGTTACCCACTTCAATGTAATTTTATATGTAATATATTTAAGAACTTGTAAATAATTCAAATTATTGTAGTAGATATAAGTGTTAATTTTAAGTAGCAAGAGTAGGTTACTCGCGTCAAATGAATTCTCATTATAATAATATAAACTCAGGCTATAACTATAACCCTAACGTACTTTCGGGTAAAATAGGGTTCAAGAAATAGTATATTCAAATAAATAAATAAATAAATAAATAAATAAATAAATAAATAAATAAATAAAGTAAGTAAGTGAATAAGTAAGTAAATAAGTAAGTAAATAAGTAAATAAATAAATAAGTAAGTAAATAAATAAGCAAATAAATAAGTAAATAAATAAATACATACATACATAAGTAAATAAGTAAGTAAATAAGTAAGTAAATAAATAAGTAAATATATACATACATACATAAATAAATCAATAAACTAACAAACAAACAAACAAACAAATAAAGAAATAAATAAATAAATAAACAAATAAATAAATAAATAAATAAATAAATTCTTATGAGAACAATTTGGCCCCTCAAGTTTTTAATTTGGTTAATTTCTTTTAATTTATTCTGTAGTCTATAAAGATAAAATCCGCCTGTTTTACTTCTACAAAAAACATTAATATGCTTTATTGATCAGCGCCAACTCGATGCATTCGTTTTGCCTCTCTTAAAGAGCATGAAATAGTTGTGGTTGCTAAATGTCACTGATTCCAAATGCATTTCTTTCTTAAATAAGCAATTAGTAAATCGAGAAAAATTGATTCGTGCAAGGCAATGAAGAAACCGCCTACTGAAGGAATGGTGAACGGGAGAAGAGTTCGGGGCAGAAGAAGAAATCAGATGATAGACGGCATTATGATATATATGGATCATATGCGGAGACAGAAAGGCAGAAAATAGGAAAGATTGAGGAATGCCGGATTTTTGTGCAAGATCTGTCCTTGGGCAGAAAACTGTGAATTAATGAATATGCTGCAGCATAAAAGGAAATATTACATAATGAGCATTGCGATGTAAGAGTAGAACGTTGGAGGGAGCGAGAAGAATAAAGTGAGCCTAAATCCGGCTGATCAGCATTTTTCTGTAATTTTGGGAGGAAACATGTTATTGGCAGTAGAATAATAACAAAATGATCAAGATGGTGACAAAGCTGTTTTATTTATCATTAATCAAAGACTTGAAAAAGGTTCCTGGAAACACCCGTTAAATGACAAATATTGAAATATTAAATGTACTCCAACGTGCACAAACATTCCACCCCATGCAGCCAGCCCATCGTCCACACTCATACAATCAACCAAATGCAAATTCAGATCACACACCGACACTACAGTTACAAATCCAACCAACATCTACATTACAAATCCCTTCAACAGCTTCCGTCATTGGCAGCTGGAAGCTCAGTTTCCGAAACACAGTCACAATACCTGGATATATAATAATAATGGTATCGATTTGATTTGTACAATATATATTAACAAATAACTTGCCTTAATGTCAAAATGAGTTTTCCTTCTAGCAGAATAAAGTCCCTCATTACGTTAGTATTCAATAAAATATCATATTTAACAATTCAAAGCAAATAATCAAGCAGTTTTGTAGGCATTCCGAAGTATAGCCAGAGAAACGAGGCATTTTTAAATAGTGAAATGAAACCTTAGATATTATGCAAATCTAGTCTTTCAGGTGAAGTTCCCTGTAAAGCAGATTTGAATAATTTCAAGGGAAAAATTGTTCCGGGGCCGGGTATCGATCCCGGGACCTCTGGTTGAAAGTACCAGCGCTCCACCACTGAGCTACCCGGGAACTCCACCCGACACCGTCTCAGCTTTGCATAATATATACGTTACTGTGTACGTTAACAGAAAACCACAATTCCAAGTCACACAGAGATTGTGTGCACTCGTTGTGGATCTCTGGCGTTTCGTCAGCCCACGCGAGTTGTGTGGATATAAAGGGAAAAGTTGAGACGGTGTCGGGTGGAGTTCCCGGGTAGCTCAGTGGTGGAGCGCTGGTACGTTCAACCAGAGGTCCCGGGATCGATACTCGGCCCCGGAACAATTTTTCCCTTGAAATTATTCAACCTTAGATATTGTATTAAATTAACTTTTATTATACACCGTGTCCCGCTTAGAGGGATCGAGAAATAAATGCTCACCATTTAAAACCAGATGAAGATATCGTTTTGATTTACATCTGACAAGATGCAGAAACCATCCAAGTTTATGCACCAGTGGTTTAAAAACAGTTGCATGTTCATTTGCGCGCACTAACATTTATCGTGGAAACAAGCCTGGCGCCATTCAGTAGAACATTCCGTCATTGGATCATTCTCCTTCATCGAGGCGACAATCAAAGATAATGTGTATCTGGACATGTCCAGAACTTTTGTTGTTGGTCAACTCCTCCAGGATCGGTTTTTCAGCAACAAGGAGAACCCTTGCCTGGCCAGCTAGGTCACCCGACTTCACACCCATTGACCTCTTTCTGGGACTTTATGACGTATGTTGTGTACCAACGTACTACAGTTGACACTTTGGAAAAATTGAGACAACGCATTATAAATGCAGCTGCGCAAATCACCCCACAAATGTTACGGAACACTTGGCAGAAGGTTGAGTACCTTTTGGATGTCTTCAGGCTAGCTCGAGGCGCACACATCGAGTTGCACTGACCATTCTCCGAAACTCGGAGAGTTTTTACATCAAGTTGTACAAAAAGTTATCTTATAAAACCATTATTTATACTTTAAATTAGCACTTATTTTTTCGGTCCCTCTAAGTGGGACATGGTGTATAAAAATGTAGAATATAGTATCCCATTTGCATGTAAGCACTATTTTTCTTTGTAAAGTGTCTTTCTAGAAACCCCTGAACAAATAACAACAATGATATTGATAAATGACAGAGTGATTAAAATATCCAGTATACAGACGACAATGAAATTAGTATATAATTTGAAGAATTTGTAAATCATGATGAATCAACTAAATTGTGTGGGCGATAAGATGGGGCTTATCATTAATATACCGAACGAGTTGCTTCATACGTACCCCATGTGGCAACATTGACAGTCCGAACATAACTAAATAAACATAAAAACACAAATAATACACTAATTTTAGGTTCGAATATTCACTCAAAACGAAAGTTCGTGCAAACTTCCTAATGTGGCAAAACTGAAGGCCCAGACTGTGGCAATGTGACAGATTTAAACTTTTTTTTGGTCCAGTCAAAAGTGCTGTAGTTTTGGTATTGCCGGTTGAGTGCCGGATACGAGGGATTTTACTGTATATTAGTTCATGTTTATTTCCACGAATAACCAATTAAATGGAATATATTTACTTCTCTTATTTTATATACGTTAGAAAATGCGTAAATAACTTATTTTTAGTGTTGTGGGATTTAATCGATTAATCGATCAATTCCTGTTGTACAATTAATCGATCAAAAATATTTAATCGAATAGTCGAGTTGATTAAAATTAATCGGTTGTAGTTGATATTAATTATTATTTTGTTAATACAAAGTCATACTAAAATTCTGACAATATTTCTCTCTCGGAAATTGCTTACTTAAAAGCACAATAGTACTGTTATTTTCTAACTATAAACCAGGTAGCGTAGAGAAAATCTTTGCACAAACACTTCATTAAGAAATGGATATATGACGACAGTGACCTAGTCTACCTCTATTGAAAGTTGAAACACAATATGAAACCCTTATTAAGTTTTATGGTTTTCCAAGAAAACTTCCACCTTGTTGCCAGTTTATCTTCCTAGCATATGAAATACATACTTTTCTGGGATTCGTCCCCCTCATTCCTCACAAAATAGCCATGTCTACACTATGTGCAAGTGAGAGCGTAACTATCTTCTTCTTTTTCTAAAATCTGGTAATTCGGATTACAATAGGGGCCAGTCTTCTGTTTCAACCACTGTATTTTTGCAGGTGCTTGCAGTTTCTGTACTGAATTTGTATATGAAGGTTGTGTGTTTAGTTTGATAAAGAATAAAAATCACTTTTATGTGGTCTGTGAAAAGTGTAAACTTCATATGTCAGGTGAGAATTTGAGAGGTAAACTCGGTGGAACGTTTGGATTTAAATTGAACGATCGTGGAGAAGTGCTTGACAGAATTTTTTTTTTTTTTTGTGTTTAGTGATGCAGGAAACATTGTTACTAAAATTAGAGCGGCACTTAATTCAGAGCGTGTGAATGCACTCACATGTTTAAAATCATGGCTGAATTAGTATTAACTAGGTGAGTCTTCATACTTTTTGTTATTTATGTTTGTCTAAAAAGTTCCCAGAGAAATTGACACAATAAATAAGTTAGTAAGTAATTAAATTAATTGTTTTGTAATATAACGATACAATATATACAGGTATATGACATTTAATACTTATGCTTATGACCGAGCACAAGTTAAATTTAGCAATAATTGTGTATTACAGTATATTAAAACATTTTTTTTCAACTCGATCAAAGCTGGATTAATCTATCGATTAAATTCAAATAGTTAATCGATTAAATATTGTGATCTATCGACAGCACTATTTATTTTAATTGTACTGTATTACAAAGTTTAGGGATGTCCGCTAAGAAAGCGCTTATACACGCAATGGTATTTTATAAACTCCGAACGCTCTATAACAAAGCAACGAACTATTGAATAAACCAACCAATCTGCAGCGTATGCAGTGAAATTTGTGCGAGCCCTTAATTTAAAGACACGGAAGAAAAATAATTATCTCTAATCAACTCTGGATAAGCATTCCCGGGAATGTTAGCGAGGGAGATGTCTTGCCTTGCACTGATCCGGGTGGAATATTTAATTAGGGATTGCCCACAAGGCTTAAATATAATCACGGGCCAGAACATGGAGGATTGATTCTATAGGACTACGGCATAGAGAATTAAACTGAACTAAACCTGGCAGGCAGGCAGACGCGGGTTAATTCAATAGTCTGCTGGTGTCTCCCCCCCTGGCTGTTTGTTACTGGAAAACTTCCCCGGATCACTTTGATATCTGTTCAGCCAACAAAGGGCTGATTTCAGAGAAAAAAAGAGAGGGAGAGAGAGAGGATAGTAATGTTACGTCGTTACCAATCTTCATTCCCAATTACCACATCCATTTCTGCTTGCAAATTCACAATTTTCCAACTACATTATAAAAAATTCCACACGTTATTTATTTTACTTTGACTGTATAGTATTTCTACCATATCTCATTAGTTCTTGTATCATTTATTTCTCTATTTGTTATTTCTCATTTGTTTTCTTTTTCGTAGATTTCCTCGCTTATTCTACTTTAACTACTTTTCTGTCTCCCTCCCTCTACATTAGTCCTTCCTCTTTTTCCTCACTCACTCGTTCACTCACCCACCCACTCACTCATTCATCCTCTCACTCACATCACCCACCCACTCACTCAACCACTCATCCCTTCATTCGCACACACACACACACACTCACACTCACTCACCCACTCACTTACATTCACCTTTCAACACACTCATTACTCACATTTTTATTCACTCACCCACCCACCCACTCATTTACCCACCCCCTCATTCACCCACGCATCCACTCACCCTCTCACGGTCACCCTCCCATTCGCTAACTCACCTACTCACCCTTTTAATTACATTCGCCCTCCCATCCACTCATTTAACTACTCACCCTTCCATTCACTCACCACCCACTCATTCAACCACTCACCCTTCCATTCACTCATCCAACGACTCATTAAACCACTCAATCTTCCATTCACTCACTCAACCACTCACTATTCCATTCACTCACCCTTCCATTCACTTACCCATCCACTCATTCAACCACTCACCCTTCCATTCACTCATCCAACGACTCATTAAACCACTCAACCTTCCATTCACTTACCCATCCACTCATTCAACCACTCACACTTTCGTTCACTCACCCAACCACTCATTACACCACTCAAACTTTCATTCACTCACTCAACCACTCACCCTTCCATTCACTCACCCACCCTCTCATTCAACCAGTCACCCTTCCACTCACTCACCCACTCACTCATTCAACCACTCACCCTTCCATTTACTCACCCATCCACTCATTCAACCACTCACCCTTCCATTCACTCACCCACCCACTCATTCAACCACTCACCCTTCCATTCACTCATCCAATGACTCATTAAACCACTCAACCTTCCATTCACTTACCCATCCACTCATTCAACCACTCACCCTTCCATTCACTTATCCAACGACTCATTAAACCACTCAACCTTCCATTCACTTACCCATCCACTCATTCAACCACTCACCCTTCCATTCATTCATCCAACGACTCATTAAACCACTCAACCTTCCATTCACTCACTCAACCACTCACTATTCCATTCACTCACCCTTCCATTCACTTACCCATCCACTCATTCAACCACTCACCCTTCCATTCATTCATCCAACGACTCATTAAACCACTCAACCTTCCATTCACTCACTCAACCACTCACTATTCCATTCACTCACCCTTCCATTCACTCACCCATCCACTCATTCAACCACTCATCCTTCCATTCACTCAGCCAACGACTCATTAAACCACTCAACCTTCCATTCACTTACCCATCCACTCATTCAACCACTCACACTTTCGTTCACTCACCCAACGACTCATTAAACCACTCAAACTTCCATTCACTCACTCAACCACTCACCCTTCCATTCACTCACACACCCTCTCATTCAACCAGTCACCCTTCCACTCACCCACTCACTCATTCAACCACTCAACCCTTCCATTTACTCACCCACCCTCTCATTCAACCAGTCACCCTTCCACTCACCCATCCACTTACTCAACCACTCACCCTTCCATTCACTCACCCACCCACTCATTCAACCACTCACCCTTCCACTCACCCATCCACTTACTCAACCACTCACTCTTTCATTCACTCACCCATCCACTCATTCAACCACTCATCCTTCCACTCACTCACCCATCCACTCACTCAACCACTCACCCTTCCATTCACTCACCCATCCACTCATTGAACCACTCACCCACCCTCTCATTCAACCAGTCACCCTTCCATTCACTCACCCACCCACTAATTTAACCACTCACTCTTCCATTCACTCACCCATCCACTCATTCAACCACTCATCCATCCACTCACTCAGCCACTCATTCTTCCATTCACTCACCCATCCACTCATTGAACCGCTCACCCTTCCATTCACTCACCCATCCACTCATTGAACCACTCACCCACCCTCTCATTCAATCAGTCACCCTTCCATTCATTCACCCACCCACTCATTTAACCAGTCACTCTTCCATTCACTCACCCATCCGCTCATTCAACCACTTACCCTTCCACTCACTCAGCCATCCATTCACTCACCCATCCACTCATTGAACCACTCACCCACCCACTCATCATTCTTCCACTCATTCAGTCATTCACTCATTCTTCCCCATCCACCCACCTACTTACTCACCCACTTATTCATTCACTCGTTCATTCACCAACTCACCCTCCCACTCACTCATTCACTCACCCATCCATCCACCCATCCACTCACCATGTCAATCTCTTGCCCATCCATTCACTGACTCAATCCCCCTTTACTTAGTTCATACTGTATTTGCTTCGTTCTCTCTCTCCCTTTCCGTTCTTTTTTCACTTTACATTTATTTAATTCGCCTATTCATCTTTCCTTTCTTTATGAATTTACTTTTCTCCTTTCTTTAAATGTCTCCTTCCTTCTTCGTTTTTTTTTTTTTTTTTTTTTTTTTTTTTTTTTTTTTTTTTTTTTTCATGTTTGGATTCCATCTTTTTTCATTGTTTATAGATATTTTGCTCCATCTTAATTTTGTTCAATGAATTCATTCCTTTCTTGCTTTTTTATCTTCCATTTGTTCGCTTGACTCATTTTCCTCCTCTTCTCTGTTGCGTCGTTCTGTGTACTCTGCAGGAGGGCGAAGCTGGGCGCCAACGGCTGCTGTGTGCAGTGTGCACTATAAAGTGTGTAGACGTTAATAAAATCCCCATGCATATATTGAAATTCATTATAATTGTTTTTCTTGCAGTATGAAACATTTCATAAGGGAATAATCGAAGAACATAAAGGACGAATTAATTAACTGAAACAAGAAATGTAATGGGCTTGCATAAGTTTAAGACAGATTGCGAAACAAATGAATCATGATCTGTTACAGTTGCCAGAAGCGTTGTAATTATATTAATTCCTGATAACAACAGCAGCGTGTTCTACAAAGAAGGAATAAAGCCAAGTTGTCTGTGGGTGTAAAATTACTTCCAGGAAATTGAGATTTTATATCGAGATTAATATGAAATTAACTCCTTTATGAAGAGCATATGATATCTAAAGTCAGATAATCTATCTACGTTTCACTTAACTATTTAATTGAGAAAACCTCAAAGACTAGAAAAGTTTAACTTACTTACTGGAAGTCTCGTACATTTTTTTTTATTAAGAGAAGAATAGTGTATACGTTATAATGCTTCTAACAGCGGTTAAGTCTTAACCATAGACCTATGTTCTTTACATCTATACTAATAATAAATCTGTAGCCGAAATTTTTCTGGTAATTTTCGATTTTCCAAAAATAATTGGTCCTAACATATATAATTAACCACCCTGAAACCGAAAATCGCATTTTTGAAATACTGGGTGTTCATTTCAAAGTGTGTCATGACGTCACTGTTGTTGGGTCACCGATTTGAAGCGAGTTTCAGCTTAAATGTTAGAGAAGTTGCCTATTATTTAAGGCGTTTTTCAGTCTGAACTTGAGAACGTGTACGGTATAACTTGAACGTCGTAGCAACAGATGGCGGTCTGTACGGTCTGTGTGCTACCATAACCTCTTTCGAACTTTGTTTTGCGCCGGCAAGTCGTACGCAGGGTATTTGTTATCATCGGTTGCGTACGGTAACATTCCACAACACAAATCAAATGCTCCGTGTCCATGTTGACCGTCGAAGTTAATGTAAACAAATACGTAAGTAATCGTCTTAACCCTCTCCCCATATCCCGACAGTACGTATTTCCAAACAGTTCACATTCCTGCCACTACTGGCGTTACCGTACGTATCGGCACGTACTCTTCAGAATGAACGCCGTACTTGCTAGCCAACTTCTCTGCCTCTTAGATTATACACCTGAGCTGCGGAAATGTAGGAAGATTGAATTCTCTAGGCTCATCAGCTAGCCACATGAAGGCATACAGCGAGCCAAGACACATTTTGAACTGAACACCCAGTATTTGTTTGCATGTCTGTCTGTATGTTTGTTACCTTTTCACGCGATAATGGCTGAACCGATTTATATGAAAATTGGAAAAGTTTCTTTAAAAATGATTTCCGATAAGTTTTATTCGTTACAAAATTTTGATAGGACTGATATTTAATGAGATAAATAAGTTTTAAAATTAAAATAACGCCATCTAAGACGGTGCAATGAATTAAGAACAAATGACTTCTTCTATAAGGGGTCTTGGACAACAACAATCGAAACAGGGGCCTTGGACATCAACAATCGAAAGCTATGAAACATAGCCTACAGAGAATGTTTCTGTGTTTGTATAAAGCAATATCTGAAGCTATATTAACCGATTTGTATAATTAATTATTATTTCACCATTGGAAAGTGTAGTTTCTCTAGATGGACATAATGCTAAAATGTTATTACAGTAACGTCTGAGTAAATCGAGGACAGGTAAGTTTAAAATAGCTTCTTATGCACAGAAAATTTGATAGGCTATTTTGTACATTCGTTTTCTGTATTTCTTAAAATAATATTTATGTACACTCATTTTTATCTCAGAGAATTAACGAACAAGGAGAGTGTATTGATTTAGTATGCAGTCATAGTACGTTAGCTTAGCAATCCATTATTTTATAATTCAAATTTTAACTATGCTCAATTGAATCGTGTTAAAATACATAAAATATATAAAAGGTAAAGGTAAAGGTATCCCCGTAACATGCCATGAAGGCACTTGGGGGGCATGGAGGTAGAGCCCCATGCTTTCCATGACCTCGGCACTAGAATGAGGTGGTGTGGTCGGCACCACGCTCTGACCGCCTTTTACCCCCGGGAAGGACCCGGTACTCAATTTTATAGGAGGCTGAGTGAACCTCGGGACCGTTCTGAAAGTTTGGCAACGAGAAAAAATCCTGTCACCACCTGGGATCGAACCCCGGACCTTCCAGTCCGTAGCCAGCTGCTCTACCAACTGAACATAAAATATATATAAGCAATAAATGCAATGCAAAAAAAAAATGGGTAATGAGCGAAGCAGATTATCTTGCGCTGTTGTAAAAGTTGTTCCCTGGATCAAACGTCCTATTTTAATTATGTAATTACTTTATATTTATTTCTAACAGGTGCAGCGGAGCGCACGGGTATGACTAGTATTGAATATAGACTGAATTCAATTTTTTAGCTCTTAAATAAAGTTATTATTTTTTCGTATAGCTTTTATCTCAAATTAAATAAAAATGCACTAGTCGTTAAAACAACTGAAGAATATTGCTGGAGAATCTTTAGTGTATTGTAAATATGCATAATTTTAAATATTATGTATGTTTCTATTGTATTGATTAAGGCTGATTGAGTGGAAGAGAAAGCCTTATGGCCTTAATTCTGCCAGCAAAATAAAACATTCTATTCTGTGTGACAACAATTTGGTCTAATACACATTTGTTTTATACGGAATGTTATAAAAACATGAATCTCACTTCATGGACATATAAAAATAATGCAAAAGTTCATGTAAACTTGTCCGAAATAGTTTTGATTTCAAGTTGATTCCAGCAATTTGCACATATCTACAGTACGCCTAAGTGCTAGACCACTGGCGTAGTCTTAATCGTGCTAGGTGACTTGGGTTCGAATCCGTCTGTTCTGATTACTTGTTTGAGTTTTACTTCCACAAGCCTTTTCCAAATTATAAGGCGAACATCAGGTAATCCCATGGCGAGTCCCTGTCTCAACTTACTGAAATACCATTTCACTATCAGCAATTCTGTCCACGCCAGATAACCATTAAGTTGATTCAGGGTTGTTAAATAATCCTTTTGAAAAAAAAATAAGTCCTCCAAATGAGATCGTTTCGTCTTGATACAGGCTTTGTAATTCCTCATAGACCTCGCTTCTTCAAAATTCCTTTTGGTAACTATTTTTAATTTTTTGTCTGAGAATTTCAACGTTCGCAATTGTTGTCGAGTGCAAGTAAAAATGAGTGAATTCAGGTCCGGAGAGCGTGGAGGTCATGCAATGGATTCGTCACACCAATCCATTTCATATGGCAAGTTCCAAACAACGTGATTAAAATAAGGTAAAACAAATCACATACGACGAATTACACTACTTTACTTCTGTGGCCGGGAGGAAAAAGGTCTGAAGTCAATTTTTTGTGAAAATGAGATGTTTATATATTATGAAAGCGGAAACAATTCTCTACAATCTGGTAAAACGGTTAAAGTTAAATAAGACTCCTGACTGGATTTATAGAGGGTTACCAAATGTCCTAAGTACTTTTTGAATGGAGCACACACAGAATAAAGGATTTAAGAATATTTAACATTTTATTCCATACAAACATCACAAGTTTACTTTCCATGCTTCCCTATTAAAAAGGTCTAACTTGTATTTTAGCCATTTTATCACATATTGATGTCCTTTTCTTTTAAAACTTTAAACACCAGGTAAACAGTCCTATAATTGTTTAAGACCCATTTTGCATTCCTAATAATTTACATTTCTAATTTATTTTGACATGAAAAAGGTCTTATGTTTAAACAGTCCCTTCTTCTCAGTTTGGGTTGTCTTAAAAGGGCTTAAGTGCGGCTATTTTTGGAAATAATCAAGAAAATTGTTAAATGAGCAACATTACCTATTTTAGAAGAAATATAAACAAATAATATCCAGGAAAAACCTCTTAATTAAAAAAAAAACTCTATAATTGACACCAATTTCAATCTTTCTATTGCTCTCCTGAAAAGTATACAAGTTTTACTTAAGACCTTTTTCCTCCCAGCCACAGACTTTATCCTGCATTTCAGTAAAATTTTCTCTTATGAATTGTAGTGGAATTCTCCTCTTAATCTCCCAAGTCCGATGAAATTATTCCACTGACTTACTAGTTACGGGTTCATCACATTCTGAAATTTGTTTCTTTAAAAAACGGCAACCGTCGTCATTGAAAAGTTTTCACATTGGTCAGATGGCTGTAAAGAAATATTTTTGCATATTCTACAGAAGTTTGCTTCAGTTGTAATACAGATAGTTTTTCTCAATCTGGATATGCATCCACGTCATATAGTTTAACAAGAAGCTGCGATAATAGGTAATGACCTTGTCAAAATAACGAACTAAAATAACTCACACAGCACAACGTGTCTGTCACAATTAGTGCAATTAGTGAAGTCCTTGATGTTATAGAGAACTGTTTTTCATCTGTTGAACAGAACCTCTGACTTTAGTTGAGTTCATTAGCAAAATTGCCAGAATACAAAAATAAGTTTGAAATTATAGTTATGTCGAGAGTAAGTTTAGGTACACCATTTTTTAAATATTCGGTTTTGTATTCTTCCTCACACTGAAGCTCACATGTTGTGAAACACTGTGCAAATCTTTGTGTCTATTTTAACTATGAAAACACAAAATAAACGCCAATAACTAATTTAGGTAGTTTGGCAGATGCACTATCACCTTTACTTTTCAATTTTGCTCTGGAATATGCTATTAGGAAAGTCCAGGAAAACAGAGAGGATCTCTAATTTAATGGGTTACATCAGCTGCTTGTTTATGCAGATGACGTGAATATGTTAGGAGAAAATCCACAAACTATTAGGGAAAATGCGGTAATTTTACTTGAAACAAGCTAAGAGAGAGGTTTGGAAGTAAATCTCCCCCCCCCCCAAAAGAAAAACCTCCCAAAAAAGTATATGATTATGTTTCGTGACTGGAACATAATACGAAATGGAAATACAAAAATTAGAAATTTATCCTTTGAAAAGGTGGAAAAATTCAAATATCTTGCAGCAAAAGTAACAAATATAAATGACACTTGGTAGGAAATTAAACGCAGAATAAATATGTGAAATGTGTGTTATTATTCGGTTGAGAAGCTTTTGTCATCCAGTCTGCTTAAAAGAAAACTGAAGGTTACAATTTATAAAGCAGTTATATTACCGGTTGTTCTGTATGGTTGTGTAATATGGACTCTCACTTTGAGAGGGGACGGTTTTCGAGAATAAGGTGCTTAGGAAAATATTTGGGGCTAAGAAGCATGACGTTACAGGAGAATGGAGAAAGTTACACAACACAGAACTGCACGCATTGTATTCTTCACCCAATATAATTAGGAACATTAAATCCTGATATTTGAGATGGGCAGGGCATGTAGCACGTATGGGCGAATCCAGAAATGCATATAGAGTGTTAGTTGGGAGGCCGGAGGGAAAAAGACCTTTGGGGAGGCTGAGAGTGGATGGGAGGATAATATTAAAATGCATTTGAGGGAGGTGGGATATGATGCTAGGGATTGGTGTTGGCGGACTTATGTGAGGACGGCAATGAGCCTCCGGGTTCCTTAAAAGCCATTTGTAATTAGGCCTAAGTAAGTAATTAATTAAATAAGTCTGGCTTCCTTCTATGTTTTTAACTCGAATTGTAACAACTGTTAATCCATTTCCATTCTTTTTTACAAATTTCAACGATTTTTTAGGAATCTTCAGTATCTTCGAAACAGCAGGCTACTATTAATAGCTAATCACTTCAGTACTGTAGATCGCTTGCATTTATTATGGTCTATCCCTAACAAATCTTTCTATATTAGGGTCAACATTCTTGTACTTTCGCGTAAAATTAACGGACGTTGGTCATTTCAGACGAGAACGTACAGTACAGTTAATATTCAGTTGGTTATTTAACATTTAACGACACTGTATAAACTACTACATTATTTACCGTCGACTTAATTGATAATAGCGAGACTGTACCCAGCGAAATGAAGCAAAGGAATCGCCATAGATTACCTCACATTCCACTTACTGTTGGGGAAAACTTCAGAATAAACCCAACCAGATAATTAGACCAAGCGGGAATCGAACCGACGTCCGAACTCAACTCTAATTCAGCAAGTAAATGTGCTTGACGTCTGAGCTATGCATTCATATTTAATATGGTTTATTTTTTAAACATTCACCAAGTAGCACCCGGTATATCCGTACCTGCTTCAGCTCCTTGGGGGATTTCGTTAATGCTGCTGTTTACTACGCTAAGCACTCGCGAAATTGCTGCTGTAATTAATATGACAATGAAAACTGTATTGCAGTCACTGTTACAAAATTTTCTTGAACCGGATATTTTGTAACTGTGACTGCAATAACATTTGACGTGAATATGTTAGGAGAAAATCCACAAACGATTAGGGAAAACACGGGAATTTTACTGGAAGCAAGTAAAGAGATAGGTTTGGAAGTAAATCCCGAAAAGGCAAAGTATTTGATTATGTCTCGTGACCAGAATATTGTACGAAATGGAAATATAAAAATTGGAAATTTATCTTTTGAAGAGATGGAGAAGTTCAAATATCTTGGAGCAACAGTAACAAATATAAATGATACTCGGGAGGAAATTAAACACAGAATAAATATGGGAAATGCCTGTTATTATTCGGTTGAGAAGCTCTTATCATCCAGTCTGCTGTCCAAAAATCTGAAAGTTAGAATTTATAAAACAGTTAAATTACCGGTTCTTCTGTATGGTTGTGAAACTTGGACTCTCACTTTGAGAGAGGAACTGAGACTACGGGTGTTTGAGAATAAGATTCTTAGGATAATATTTGGGGCTAAGAGGGATGAAGTTGCAGGAGAATGGAGAAAGTTACACAACACAGAACTGCACGCATTGTATTCTTCACCTGGCATAATTAGGAACATTAAATGCAGACGTTTGAGATGGGCAGGGCATGTAGCACGTATGGGCGAATCCAGAAATGCATATAGAGTGTTAGTTGGGAGGCCGGAAGGAAAAAGACCTTTACGGAGGCCGAGACGTAGATGGGAAGATAATATTAAAATGGATTTGAGGGAGGTGGGATATGATGATAGAGAATGGATTAATTTTGCTCAGGATAGGGACCAATGGCGGGCTTATGTGAGGGCGGCAATGAACCTCCGGGTTCCTTAAAAGCCAGTAAGTAAGTATAAAAATAACATTACACTTCTGGTGTAGTCAAATATATACAGATGAATCTGTTGAGAAACGACACAAGTCCATTTTTAGAGAAATAAACATACATACATACATACATACATACATACATACATACATACATACATACATACATACATACATACATACATGCATACATACATACATAGTCGGCCTCGGTAGCGCAGTTGGTATAGCGCTGGCCTTTTGTGCTCGAGGTTGCGGGTTCGATCCCGGCCCATATCGATGG
Organism: Periplaneta americana; assembly: GCF_040183065.1. Taxonomy (NCBI): domain Eukaryota; kingdom Metazoa; phylum Arthropoda; class Insecta; order Blattodea; family Blattidae; genus Periplaneta; species Periplaneta americana. The sequence continues at coordinate 23,569,366 of NC_091127.1, read as the reverse complement.
CATTTAAGTGTGCTTAAATGCGACAGGCTCATATCAGTAGATTTTGCTGACATATAAAAGAACTCCTGCTGGACAAAATTCCGGCACACCGGTGACGCTGATGTAACCTCGGGAGTTGCGAGCGTCGTTAAATAAACCATAATTACACACACATACATACATACATACATACATATATACATACATACATACATACATACATACATACATACATACATACATACATACATACATACATACATATATACATAAGTGTTCTGCCCAAGGGCAGGTCTTTCACTGAAAATCCCGCATTCTCTAATCTTTCCTATTTTCTGCCTTCCTCTTAGCCTCCGCATATGATCCATATATTTTTATGTCGTCTATCATCTGATATCTTCTTCTGCCCCGAACTCTTCTCCCGTTCACCATTCCTTCCAGTGTATATTCCTTCCGTCTTTCTCTTTTATTTTTATTTATTATTATTATTATTATTATTATTATTCATAATGGATAGTGGTGAATAGAGACTGTGGAAACATGAGTATCTCATGTAGGCCTAAATCTCTCCAACTTTTTCATTGTCCATTACAAACTTCACCTGGTTTCGTCAATTTTTTAATACGAGTTTTGGATATGAAGAGCGGAAGAAAGAAAAAATGAAAAGAAAATATAGTAAGTTGAAATAAAAGAGAGACGGAAGGAATATGCACTGGAAGGAATGGTGAACTGGAGAAGAGTTCGTGGCAGAAGAAGATATCAGATGATAGACGACATTAAGATATATCGGTCATCTGCGGAGACTAAGAGGAAGGCAGAAAATAGGAAATACTGGAGAATGTTGGGTTTGCAGCGAAAGACCTGCCCTTAGACAGAACACTAACTCATAAATGAATGAAGGAAGGAATTATGGAAAAACATGTGCCAGTGAGCCAATAAATAACCTAAAGAAATAAAAAAAAATACAGAAAAATTAAGGAGGACAAAGGAGGCAAATATTAATATACCTGAGTATATTAATATATCATTGAACACATAAATAATATTATACGTAAATGAACAATATTGTAAAGTAAGCCTGTCAGACGTTCCCGCTTCCCGGGAGTAGTCCCCGAATTTTACTTTCTGTGTCTGCACAAATTTCGTCCCCGGAATGTCCCCGGATTTTGTATTTTTTCCCAGATATCCCCGGATTTTCATTGTTAATTAATATGGTTTAATGATTCTTGCACATTGCTGTCATAAATTTTTCCAATGAAATTTTGCCGCTTTTTCATGATGTCATAATCAAAACTGAAGGTGAGGATATACCAGCAGTCGAGTCTTACGTTGTTATCGAAATTAATAAAAAAAAAAAAAAAAAAAAAAACTGAACTCCAGAAAAGAAGATACTTTTATACCGACATCAATCAAGCAACTTTTGGGTATCTTTAGAAAACGTAGCCCTTATTTCACAACAGAATTTTCAGTTGTCTCTCGTGAACTTTATGAAAATGCTGTTGAATATTCCTGTTCCTCGGTTATTCATTCACAAGTCCTCCTACAGAAATAAAAAATGTTTTAAAGACAGTCAGTCCACTATTTTTCTTCAAACGTAGATGGACTTGACCTGGATGGAGGTAAATTATTTGATAAAATTTATTGCTTCTAGGCATAGGCTATGTGACAAGAGAAAATGACAAAGTAGAGTGAAGAATATGATACTTTTTGGTCAAAATTAAGTGGAATTTTTATTAATTTTTTTCTGAGAAAATGATTCCCTCTGCACAAATCTAAAAGCTGAACTACCCGAGTCCTGGGAGGATGCTGCAGTCAGTAGAGTTTCTTCAATGAACATGATGTGGACGGACATTCCAAAAATTCCAAAATGAATTTAGAAACTGTTCGTACCAACTTCAATATGACCTACCAGAAATTTTCTGAAAAAAATTAGGATCTAGAGAAGGCATGCTTAAAAAATTTACTCTTCTGAAGAAAAAACAACACTACTTTAATGTGTAATATTATGAGTAGCAGTATTTTAATTCTTTAAATTGTGGGTAAAAACAGTGAACGGAAATCTAACAAAAATGTTAAAACGTTTTTTTTATATGTCGACATCTGTCTCCGAAAATTATGAAGAAAATTTCATAACCTTATTGTGAAGGCCATTTTTATTTATATCATAAGCGAAATTAAAATGGCCACTAGATTACATGCTGTAGCTTTGTTGTTCAGAAGGAAGGAAATAAAGGAAGTAAGGAAGAAAAAATAAAGGAAGAAGAAACGAGAAGAAAATAAAAGAAGCGCGGTAGGAACGTAAGAAGAGAAGGAAGAAATCTTAGAATGTCTAGCTAAGCAAACAAATAAATACGTAATAGTAGAAATTACAAATAGATATTTTTGTTACTCATGTTTATTTGCATCATAAACAATATTAAAATGTGCACTGAATTTCATACTGTAAACTCTATGGTTCAGAAGGCCGTGGCGACTCTTAACCACATCTACAGTTACATTTTGTACGCTGTGTGTCTTCATATGTTGTCCGGGATCCTGCATTTCTTTTCTTTTCTTCTGAATACTTGCCAGAATAACATCGTCGTGTTGTGGGAGGGGTGAGGGGAAGCATTGATTTATGCTAAGCCGCTGTGAAGGAATTTTTCGAGTCGCGCTGTTGGTAGCCCTGCCACGGACATGCTCTCGCGGTTGACTATCGGCGTGCGGGCAAGCGACCGTCAGAGCCTCTGTAGGCCGTGCGGTGCGCGGTTGTCAGAGCACACAGATCGTCTAAGAACGCTTACGACAACAATGTCCGCCAATCAAAACACCCGTAACGTGTGCAATTTCGTATTTCACTTGTTTTATTGTTTTTTTAAATAAAGAAGTTTTCGTCTTTCGTGTTTTTTGGTGTGTTTGTGTGCGTTTAAGTGTAGGAAAAAGATGTTTTTAACATGTTTATCGTAAATGGATGAATGGACTGTTTCGAATATACTTTTAGTGAGTGAGTGGACTTTTACCGTGATAAATCGCATAAAAAACAGCACATTTCTTGTGTAATAAGCTTGTCTCGATAGGCATACCCACAGTAATAATTATCGTTGTAATATAAACGTCGTGTGAATACGTGTATGTGATATAACAAGTATATTGCCAACAAATAAGTGTATTCAAGTTCCTAAATGTGTATAAATACTGTCGGAAATAGTAAGTTGTGTCTCTGTTGAGTTAAAACTGCCAAAATCACGTATAAACCAAAAAGAAAACAACGTGCAATCTCAATAAGTGAGAGTGATTTTTTACGTTGTCTCAAAACCACGTGACATATTCGAGTAGTGAAGTGTGATCTGTTTTTTTATTGCAAGATGAAGTTAGTATTTTGGTCGTCATCTGTTCCACGTGTGACAATGGGGGTCAGCCGAACGTTGTTCCTGCGCGTTCTCATGGTGACACTCACATTGGTTTCCAGGGCCGATGCCGAACAGCCTGTACACTTTTCTCGTCAGTGGGCTGTGCATATAGAAGGAGGGATGGAGGTAGCTAACGCCATCGCAGATAAACACAACTTCGTCAATTTAGGAGAGGTGAGTGTGAAGCCAGTAATCCTTTTGCCGCATTCAAACCGTGCCAAGGATGGCATTAGAACAGAGCGTGGCAGGTTAGTCCGCGTAGCGGCCGAGAGGTGAATACTGGGTTGGGATAAGACGCTACATTTCAGCTAAAAGTAGCTACGGATAGCTACTGAACATGTTGTTTCTAGTCTAGATAATGTTTTCATTTGCCTTCTGTCCGCAACATACAACTTTATCTCGTTTACTTACGACATTCGTTTGTGTTTTGTTTATTTTAAGCAAATATTTGGTTGAAAATGAAGTTACACAGTCATCTTTTCGAAGGTTAAGTTTCAACTGATGAATTAAACTTTGTATTGAAGTAAATAACATCTAAATGTACACAATAATATTAAACTAAATGCAACTGTTAACATTTTATGAATTCAAGGATGCACTCAACTTAAAACGCCAGTCATTTATTTTGTTTATAATAAACACGGTAATTGAGTATAGTTACATAGCTATAATACATCCAGTATACTATATATTTCAGCAAAATGATATCGTTGCTATGGAAATAAAAATTAAACATCAGAATGCCTTTTACTATGATACTGAATTGCTTGAAAAGAGGGAGACAGGGCTTTCATAGCTGTTACATAGGCCCTACATTCCGGCTCTGAGTGAGAAGTTTATGACCGGAGTTATTGTATTAAATCCTTCTATTGTCTCACCAAAAACTACCGCCGTTGTAAACAATACAACACTTAATTAAAAGTATAAATTCACTTACGACTAACACTAAAATTAATATTGTTATATCGGCGTAGCTCAGGCAGTAGCGCGTTTCCCCGTTGATGCTGTGTTGCACTCGGACGCGGGTTCGATGCCCACTTGGGCTGATTACCTGGTTAGGTTTTCCCGAGGTTTTCTCCAACTGTAAGGCGAATGTCAGGTAATCTATGGCGAATCCTCTGCCTCATCTTAACAAGTATCATCTGTCACCAATTCAATCTAAGCTAAATCACCTAGTAGTTGATATAACATCGTTAAATAACTAAATAAAATATATTGTATTGCATATTAGGCCTATGACATTTCTTCTTCTCTTAAGTGTTATGGTCTCTGTCAGATTTTTTTCAACATATTTAACTCGTTACTGTTATTTGTAAAGGAAATGGGAAATAAATGAGGTCTAAAATTACAACAGATTAATCAGGAAAAAAAATAATTAATCTAAATAAGTTGTTCAGTTTATTAATTTGACTGAATTCATTTACTGTACCGGTATTCGGTAAACGGTGTTGCAGTTATGAGCTTACGATATTTATGAAGTACCGAAGTACATATGATATTTCCGTGCAGAAATTCTGCGCCATCATAATATGATAAAAGATGAGTGGAACAGAGAAAAATTCTCTCCGGCACCGGGATTTAGTGGATAGAGCGTCAGCACGTAGAGCTGAAAACCCGGGTTCAAATCCCGGTGCCGGAGAGAATTTTTCTCTGTTCCACTCATGTTTCACCATACGATATTTATGTTTTACGATGTTATATTAATGTACGAAAGTAAATCATAAAAATATCAAAGAAGTCATTACTAGGGCTAGGATTCTGATGACCTATAAATCATGAAAAAATGTCCTAAAAACAATGCATTTATGACCTAAAAATTTTTCAGAAATGCCCTAAACATTGATCTTACATAATTGGCTTAGTAGGAAAAGAGGTTTGGTACTACTTAATATTTAGACTAGTAATTAAATTAAATTCTAGTACTAACATTTAAGGTTATTTAATTTTACATAATTTTTCTAAGTAGTACACTTTAATTAATTATTTCACCTGATGTAGTTTCCATGTAGTCCACCACAAGGCCACTCTTATCCGGAACTAACAGGTACAGAAGAGTCTATATTGAAGGGGTGGTTGGACTGATCCATTGCATGGGGTGTACTACGTTAAAATGGAAATATTTGTGTAGAAAAACGATTAAAATATTATACAAAATAATGGGTACTAATGGACAAAATATGTAGAGAAAATGTCAAAGGAAATAAACATTATTTTACATTAATATTCGGGATTTATGGCCAAAATTAAATGAAAATGCCTAAAAAAGACCGAATAAATAAAAAGTGTTCTTATGAGTTGAAACAGGCAAAAAATACAAAAAATGCCCTAACAAATGTGCCTTAAAACACTCAGTTTGTCATATAATATATAAATACTAAAGCAGCTATGTTTCTGGCTTACTAGAAAAAAGATGCAATTTCATCAAAATCCTAGTCATTACTATTCAGACACTGTGAAGTACTAAGCCCGCTCGTTTCACGGTCGGACACGCTAACCGTTAACCCACAGCGGTGGAATACTATCTGTGCATAATTATTGCTAAATAGGATATAAATATCAATGCATTACTATAAACAATTAAACATTAGAAGAAAATATGTTTTAATGTAGTCTATTGGAAATAAGTTTTGAGGCCATATCGTGAAAATAATAATAATAATAATAATAATAATAATAATAATAATAATAATAATAATAATGAAAATATTGAAATATATGGAGGATTGTAAGTATCCATTATGTCTAGTATTATACGTAGCCATGTTATAAAATGTTACGTAAGCCCCCTACATAGAAACATTAACAAGTTTATACCTGCGTAGTCCAAGGATAAAGAGAGTGACTCGAGATTAAGGTGGAGCTCGGGAGTGAATCGATTCCCGTCTGGACGAATTACCTGCTATGGTTTCTTCCGAGGATTTCCCCAACTATAAATCTAATGTCAGGCAATCCAACTGCGAAACCTCTAATTTTACTCGAATACCATTTCACCTTCAATTCCACTTACGCTGTATATACATACATAGTGTTGTGCAAAATGGCAGGTCTTTCACTGCAAACCCAGCATTCTCCAATCTTTCTTATTTTCTTTCTTCTTAGTCTCCGCATATGATCCATATATCTTAATGTCGTCTATCATCTGATATCTTCTTCTGCTCCGAACTCTTCTCTCGTTCACCATTCGTTCCAGTACATTCTTCAGTAGGCAGTTTCTTCTCAGCCAATCACCCAACCAGTTCTTTTTTCTCTTTATGATCAGTTTCAGCATAATTCTTGCTTCACACGCTCCCTTCTTCCCATATTCACATTTCAAATGAGTATATTCGCTTTTCTTCACTTCGTCATAAGTCTGCCTTCCTCATAGTCTCCGCATGTGATCCACTTATCTTAATTTCGTCTGTCATTTGATATCATCTTCTGCACCGAACTCTTCTCCTGTTCACCATTCCTTTCAGTGCATCCTTCAGTAGGCAGTTTCTTCTCAGCCAGTGACCCAACCAATTCCTTTTTCTCTTCGTAATCAGTTTCAGCATAATTCCTTCTTCACCCACTCTTTCCAACACAGCTTCATTTCTTATTTTGTCACTCTACTTCACACTCTCTCTCCTTCTCCATACCCACATTTCAAATGCCTATATTCGCTTTTCTTCTCTTCGTCATAATGCCACCGTTTCTGCTCCATAAATGCCACACTTCACACAAAACACTTCACTAGTGTCTTCCTTAGTTTTTTTTTTTTTTTCCAGAAGTCCGCAGAAGATGCTCTTTTTCTATTAAAAGTTTCCTTCGCTATTGCTATCCTTCTTTTGACTTCTTGGCAGCAGTTCATGTTACTGCTTATAGTACACCCCAAGTATTTGAAGCTGTCCACTTGCTCTATTGCCTCATTTAGTATTCGCAGGTTTACCTTCTTTATTTGTCTTCCGATAACCATGGTTTTCGTCTTGTTTGCATATTTTCATCCCATACTGCTCATAGCTGTCATTTAGCTCCAACAGCATATCCCTTCTCACTTCGTATTTAATACAGCGTTGTTTAACAACCGATTAAAATATTAACATTAGTAAGAGCAATACCAGAATTGATTTCTATTAAATATAATTTGGCCTTTTTTCATACCGTACTATATTTCTGAATTTTTAAATCTGTGGTGTGACAACTCACGAAGGGCCAAGGCCTACCGGCCGGCTGCTGATCTCTCACGTCCACATGCCTCAGCAGAGGTGAACGATCATCCAACCAGTACATGGGTAACGTATGGTCAGCACGCTGATCCCCCAGCCGTTATAGCAGGGTATTGCTATATATTAGATAATCATTCTACAGTGCTTCATGTTTATCTTGTTTGTATGAAATGACTCACGTCAGATGCCGATTATTTTTAACAAAACTTGTTCGGTAAGTTAGGTAAAAGACTGAATACAGGACAGGCGGAGTGCTTTTTCTTATGATGAACGCAAAATAATCTAAGTTTCCTTGAAAAAAGCAAACCCATATCCATTATGTCTGTAGAAGTCAAATACTAAACATTAACAAAACTGGTTGTATAGTGAAGAAGATCCTGTACGCAGAATGGATGGGCAGTCAGGTAGGCGAATACCAGAAGCAATTCTTTCCGCAAGAAGCGTGTAATTTTGCACGTCTGTAAATTAATCTTTGTAGCATCCTATTACTGAGTCCTAACCTAAAAAAAAGGGGGGGGGCTATATTTTCCTTGTCTTGTTAACATATAACGTAACTCGCTTGTATCCTCTCTTTCAAAGTGACGTTTAAAACAGGACGTAATGGGAAATACGACCCTGTCTAAATCGCGTGGCAACTGAAGAAAACCTCGAACAGTATACGTTTTATTCTGCAAAAAAAAAAAAAACTGTTTCTTTTGCTACGGAGATGTCTGCATATAAAATTTAGAAACTGACGTTAACCACGACTGTATCGGTTTTATTATTAACTTATTATTATTAATATTATTATTATTATTATTATTATTATTATTATTATTATTATTATTAACTCTCATAGCATTGCTTGCAGCTTCTCATCTTTTTTCTTTAATTCCGAAATCTGACCAAAAATGTAATTTCACAATCACCTGTTCGAAGTTCCGAATTGTTTGCCAAAATCTTACTAGATGACTTCTAGCAAACACTCTTTCTCGATTGAATATGTTTTGAGTACTATCTAATAGTAGTAGTGGTGGTGATTGTGGTGGTGTTGATTGGCTAGGGGCGGGTTAGGGACGACCCTTCAGCACGTCAGCTCGACAATTGCCTAATGTTCACTTCAAATTATGGGATGAATGAGAATGAGGTGTACCAGCCCACTGGCTACATGAGATCCTCCCTACCGCCAAGATGACCAAGCCACACAGGATCCATTCGACAGTTCTTCTAAGGTATCGAAGGGTCTTCGGAATGAATCCTGGCAGAGATAATGCGAAAGACCCAGAACTCAGAGACGGTTTGGGAGAGGACGCCGCTCCTGCAAGCGGACGAAGACATGTCGCATGACCTGAATATCTCTGTGGAATGAGATGAAGTTGACTGATATATCTAAATTCTTTTTCTACGGGAAAGAGGAAGGGAAATGGACCGTGGCAATGAAAATTCCAACCTGGCATCTGCCTAAGTAACTGTGGAAAACCACGGAAAAATCACAGTCAGATTGGTCGGTTCGGGGATTTGAATCGTGGACCTCCCGAGTGTGAGTCCCGTGCTGAACTCATGAGTCACCTCGCTCGGTTAGCACTATCTGTATCAACTGACAAGCAAACATTCTGGTGGGGGGCAGTTAAAAAAGTTAAATTGTTTTCTTCCAGCATGTTAATAATGTCAAAAGAAGTGCTTATACAAATTTTGGCCACTGGACCGCAATTACGTGGGCCATAAAAAATAAATTTGCCAGGGGCCGTTAACAGAATGGAAACACAATTTTATTGGAAAATTTTTTTGGAACAGACACAGCAATTGTTGAGCTATTTTTTCAAGATATTCTCCACCCCACCACATCTGTCATATCATGGGATCAACAGAGGGGTGCAGACGGCTGTCAAACGCTGGTTCCGATCCCAGACGGCTTACTTCTACGGTACAAGGATACAAAAATTGATTCCATGGTATGATAAATGTCTCAGTTCCGGTGGGAGAAATGTTGACACTTAGCGCAAGAACTGCTGTATCTGTTTCAATAAATCTTCCCATGCAATTATGCTTTTTTTCTGTAAACGGTACCAGTGAAAATTACTTTCTGGACGGCCTTGTAATTGCGGTCGAGTGGCCAAAATTTGTATAAGCACTTATTTTGACATTATTAACATGGTGGAAGAAAAAAATTTAACTTTTTTATCTGCCCTCATCAGAATGTTTGCTTGTGAGGTGTTTTTATCATCTCAGTCTTTCAGTAAATCTTAGAATAAGTGACATTTTAATCATCTGAACCAACTCAAACTACAAGAAGCGCTGGAAATAGACGAATTGATGGTTGGTTATCTGTAGGCCTACCTAGCCAGTAAATATATATATATATATATATATATATATATATATATATATATATATATATATATATATATATATTAGAGAGTTCTAGCAGCTGTTAGAAATATTATTTTTTTCATATTGTTGATACTATTAAATATTAGAAGTCACCGGTAGGGCCACTGGCAGATGTCATCTGAAAGGGTGAAATGTAAGAGGATGATATGGTGGCAGTTAATGTTCACTACTTTAACTTGATGGTCGTTATTTAATCCATGAACTTAGCATAACATAGGTCTCCCAGCATTATTTCCCGGTAGGAGAAATACATTTTGAATGTTGTCGACGAAAAAATCCACTGCTTTTTAAATGGGTTTGAACCTGCTATGCTTATGTCTAGTTACTGAATTATATGTCAATACTGGAGCGATGATTGCAGAAAAATGATAACTAATGATAAGGGAAATGTAGGCAGAAATACAGCAATGACATATACAGAGACATCATTTTATTTTTACTTCAATTTTTATTGTACCTGAGTTTTTTAATGTACTTCACTCCCATCCCCTCTACTAGTAAACTTACAACCGTTCTCCACACAGAACCAAGACCGCGTATGCAGTACTGAGTAAGTATAGTACGTTCCAGAAATATGTTCGCGTTTTCCAGTGACGAAAGAATCATATTGAATCATATTTTCGCACAGGTACTGTCGTCCGTTTGCCTACGTCGCACCCCGGTTTCCTCCATCTGCTTCTGTTCGCCTCTCTGTAAAGTCTAGTAGCTGGGCTGCCTTAGTTCTTTTCTGAAAACATTAATTTCTATTAGGAATTGAATGTCTACGTAATATTATACAACTGTTTAAAATCACTTAAATAAAAGGACCTCGTTAAGTAATTAACTGTCACGTGATTCTCCCCCCCCCCTTTCTACGACCCTGCGACAAAACCACTTGAACGGACAGTAGATAGCATTTCTGAGTAATTTTATCTTTTCGAATCGGGCAGAAGTGAAGATTAAATTTACAGTACATAAGGTACTCTTTTATAGAGTAGATGTAGAATTATTTCAACATGAGTTACTCGTACGAAGGACGAAACTGTTAAGTGGAATTAGGTACAATAGTCTATAGTGCGATAATATGCACAAAAGAACTGAAGCCTGTATCGAAATGAACGGCCACCATTTTCAAAAATGTGTTTAAATGTCCGTATTATGATTATTTTTTAATTTAACTTCATTCTCTATAGTGTACGCTAATGTGCTGTAAGAGTACAATATACACTGCATAATGAATACGTCCGAATGGATAGCTCAATTCGTGAGTAAAATCACTAAGTGTTAATACAGTACTGTATTTTGATTAAACAAAAACCTAATGAAAATTATCAAACTCAAAATTGCGATATTTCCTAGTTTACATAAATGGATGAACTATTTTTCTTCCCTCCTATACCTAGTAAAGCGATTTGTATTTTACGGCAGTATCATCGAACTCCAGTCTTGGAAGGGGGAGCAAGCGGTCTTTCCGGTTCTAGACTTTTAATCCAAAGATATAGCCAGGTTAATATTAAAAATGTTAGTAAAAATAAAATGATGTCCCTGTATGTTACAAGTCGTACAGGATCTTTCAGGGATCAAACCCCTATGCATTTGGTAAGAGACACTCTAATGCTTAAGCTACGATGTGAGCCAGCGCAATATTCATTGACCTCTTGCATAAAAATTTCGAGTTTTAGTTCAGCATTATTCTATTAACTCACCGATGCAGAATCAACTCCGCAGGTGAAATCGTTAAGTAAAGCAATAAAATAGAACAAGTTACGCTCGTTGGTTGTCTTTTGTTTGGACTAAAAAAAAAATAGTGATTTGTTCAAGTGTGTGTTTGCAATTTCAGCGAGCGAACTGATTCGTTGCTATGGAAATAATAATAAAAAAAAAGGCTGAGTGTAGTTGGGTTGTAAACAAATCTCATCACCGGACAAGTTAACCAGCTTAACCTATATCACTGATTCAGGCCGTACAGCATCCGAAATGAAGTTCCATTTTGTTTCAACGTTTGTATTTAGATCCTTAATGAGCTTTTCTCTCTCTCACCTCCTCTTTTAATATTGCCTAGGTGTGTAGGAAGAGAGAAAATGGAACATCGTTGTAATAACTACGCGATGGAACAGAGATTTTCAGTAAATGCACCGAAACGGAGACAGGGAAAGCCATAATTACGAAACTGTTGAATACAAATCGATCGGATTCTGTTCATTTGCTGATATTAACATTAGAAATTATAACTATTTTATCGGCTGTGTGCTAGATTCACGTTTTGAATGCTTTTTCATGTTACTATAATCATAGGAAAAGAGGTAGCCTCGCTATAAAGGTTGGTACTTCAAATACAGTTCAGTTTTGGCTTATATGAATAGTCCTCGGATGTTAGTATTGCTATGGTTACTTGTATACCCAAGTATTCTTCTTCTTCCCTTCAAGTATTAGGCCAAATGGCCTGTTACGATCTCACAGTTGAATTTTCAATCCAGCGCTTGTTTGGACGACCGAGAGATCTCTTCCCGTTTGGACGATAGTGGAGCATGACTTTTGGGATTCTATCTCTACGCATGCGATGCAGATGAATTATCCAGTTGTTCTGATAATGTTTTACGTGATTAATTGCAGGTTCTAGTTGTAATTCTCCCATTACATTCATTGCGTTTGTGATCGCATTTGTTATACCCCGCTGTATATCTAATAAATTTCATTTCATTAGCCGTTATTCTGCTTTCGTCTTTCTTCCTCAATGTCCATGCCTCACTCCCGTAACAAAGTACAGGTCTCGCTAAGGTCTTGTAAGGACGAATTCGAGTATGCCTTTGTACTAGGGAAGGTTTCATAATGTTGTTAATTATTCCCATTGTTTTGGTGTATTTAGAAATTTTCTGTGAAATGTCTACTTCATCGAAAAAAAGATAATGTGTATCCGAGATATGTAAAATAATTTATCCTTTCTAATATTTTTTAATCTAAACATATTTTGCTAGGCACAGGATATTTTCCGCAGAAGGCCATAATTTTAGTTTTTCCTTTATTGATTTTCATGTCATATTTAATTCCAATTTGGTTAAAATTAAAAATTGAACGTTGTAATTCATCTTCTGAGGATGCCACCAAAGCTAAATCATCTGCAAAAAGTAATGAATCTAGTTGTAAATGTCTATTGAGTTGTATATATCCATGAGACAATTGTTTCCATTCTCTAATTATTTTATTCATATATACAGTATATAATAAATAGCAACGGTGAAAGGCCGCAGCCTTGTCTTACTCCTGTATGAATTTCTGTCCAATGCGATAATTTATTGTCACACCTTATTGCAATTAGATTTGTTTTATAGATATTATATATATTTGCTATAAGTTGTTGTGGAACATGGTCTGTGGCTAATACATAATACCCAAGTATTGCGGGTTACAAATCGTCCGAGAACGATTAATTTAATTTTTCGGACGAGATTGTAAAAGAATTAGGGTTTCTTTTTTTGGGGACAGAAGTAAAGCTGGGCTTTGTTGTAACATCAAGTTTACACCCTGTGCCAAAGTATCGCGGACTCAAAACCGGCTCAGAGTAATGGATTTTTCGCACAAAGAAATTCAAAATACGACCTCTTTCGCAAATAACATTCAACCGTTAAATTTCTCAAGAAAATATTGTCAACGTGATCTAAAAAGCCATGTTTCTTAGGCTGATTTTTATTAAAAAACTTAATTCATAATATTATACGCAGATTTCAGTTGCTGCTAAGTAAAAGTAATTTCTAAATAAACAATAATTATATTAATATGACTATTTCAGCGGCAAAAAAATAATGGAACTATTTTATTTACGTAATAATAATAATAATAATAATAATAATAATAATAATAATAATAGTAATAATCCCAGGCACGACAGCCCATGAAGGACCTTGACCGACCAACTGGCTGCTGGCCTCACGGCCACATGCCGAAGTAGAGGTTGACGATCATCCAACCATAATGGAAGTATCGTGTGGTTAGCACGATGATCCCCCCAGCCATTATAGCTGGCTTTCGTAACTGGATTTCGCTATCGATCGTAGCTCCCCAAGTGCATCACGATGCTGGGTGGGCACCGGTCCCATACACTGGTCGAAATTTCATGAGAACATTTCCCTCATGAGGACTCGAACCAGTGCGCATTCCGTAACGCGAGTCCTAGGCAGCATGACTACATACATACATACATACGTACATACGTGTTCTGCCCAAGGGCAAGTCTTTCACTGCAAACCCAACATTCTTCAGTCTCTCCTATTTTCTGCCTTCCTCTTAGTTTCCGCATGTGATTCACTTATCTTAATTTCGTCTGTCATTTGATATTTTCTTCTGCCCCGAATTCTTCTCCCGTTCACCATTCCTTCCAGTGCATCCTTCAGTAGGCAGTTTCTCCTCGGTCACTGACCTAACCAATTCCTTTTTTCTCTATCTGATTTGTTTCAGCATCATTCTTTCTTCACCCACTCTTTCCAATACAGCTTCGTTTCTTATTCTGTCTGTCCGTTTCACACGCTCCATTCTTCTTCTCCATATCCACATTTCAAATGCTTCTCTTCGCTTCGTCGTGTAATGTCCATGTTTCTGCCCCATACAATGTCATACTCCACACAAAGCACTTCACTAAACGATATTTCATACAAATTGAGAGGATGCGAAAGCATTTCTTTCCTTTTCTACTTGCCCTGAATTCGTCAGTAATGGGCGGTAGCTGTTACCTCTTATACCTGCACCCCCGAAGTTGCACACACAAGAAAATAAAATATTATATAAAGTACATAAGTGAATATAAAATACAGTGATACAGATGTTTGACAATTACTGTACGTGGTTGAGTATATTTTAGTGTCGTTCTTACAATATTTTCAACTAATAATTATAGTAAGGAATGTTAGTTTGTATTATAAAGTCGGGGGGTAGTGACACAGTGCAGATTGTCCCAGTTTATGTGTTGTAGAATAGCAACTAGCGGTGGAGAAAACATTTATCTTCTGCTCTCAGTAGCTTTTTAATGTGCCAGTTGATATAAACAGCATAAAAAATTAAATATAAACGCTTAGTATAGACTTTCGAAATATAGGTTATCAGTAAACGTTTTCGATAATATTATTTTTCACTATGTTGAAAGTCAATTAGTCGAACGTTAGTAAGATCGATAGTAGCATCTTCCCCTTCACGGATGGTTGAGAGCGTGAGTAGAGTAGAAGGGCTATCAACCAAACTGAAATAGGGAATAGTCTCTTCCTTAGTTCTTTTCCAGAGAATTTACATCATATGACTTTGTACAGGGACATCATTTTATTTTTATTAACATTTGTAATATTAACTTGCCTATACCTCTGGATCAACGCCGTTTGCTACCCCCTTCCACGACTGGAGTTCGATGATACTGGCGTAATATACAAACAGATCACTTTACTAGGTATAGGAGGGGAGAAAAGTAGTTCATCCATTTACGTAAACTAGGAAATATTGCGCTTTATTTATTTATTTATTTTTATTTTATTGGGTTATTTTGCGACGCTGTATCAACATCTAGGTCATTTAGCATCTGAATGAAATGAAGGTGATAATGCCTGTGAAATGAGTCCGGGGTCCAGCACCGAAAATTACCCAGCATTTGCTCGTATTGGGTTAAGGGAAAACCCCGGAAAAACCTCAACCAGGTAACTTGCCCCGACCGGGATTCGAACCCGGGCCACCTGGTTTCGCGGCCAGACGCACTGACCGTTACTCCACAGGTGTGAACTATTGCGCTTTTGAGTTTGATCATTTTCTTTAGGTTTTTGTTTAATCAAAATACAGTACAGTATTAACAATGAGTGTTTTTACTCACGAACTGAGCTGTCCATGTGGACGTATGCATTATGCAGTGTATATTATACTGTCTACAGCACATTAGCGTACAATATAGAGAATGAAGTTAAATTGAAAAATAATCATAATATGGATATTTAAACACATTTTTTTTTAAATGGTGGCCGTTCATTTCGATACAGGTTTCAGTTCTAATGTGCATATTATCGCAATATAGATTATTGTACCTAATTCCAATTACCAGTTTCGTTCTTCGTATCAGTAACTCATGTTGAAATAATTCTGTACCTACTCTATAAAAGAGTATCTTACGTGCTGTAAATGCACTCTTCAAATCTGCCCTATCCGAAAAGATAAAATTACTCAGACATGCTATCTACTGTCCATGCAAGTGGTTATGTCGTAGGGTCGTAGAAAGGGAGGAAATCACGTGACAGTTAATTACTTAACGAGGCCCTTTTATTTAAGTTATTTTAATCAGTTGTATAATATTACGTAGACGTCCAATTCCTAACAGAAATTAATGTTCTCAGAAAAGAGCTAAGACAGCCCAGCCACTAGCTGGCGAATAAAAGCTGATGGGGGAAACCGGGATACAACGTAGGCAAATAGACGACAGTACCTGTGCGAAAATGATTCAATATTGAAAGCTCTTTTGTCACTGGAAAAGGCGAACATATTTTTGGAACGAACTGTTTACTATGACCGTAAGGCTACTATGACTGTATATGCGGTCTTGGTTCTGTGTGGAGGACGGTTGAACTTCATTAGTAGAAGGGGTGGGAGTGAAGTACATTAAAAAACTCAGGTACAATAAAAATTTGAAGTAAAAATAAAATGATGTCCCTGTATAAATATGAATAAGCTATACAACTAACCAAGGGATTAAAGGCTTTCTCTGAACAATTTCGTGCTAGTTTCAGAAATGTTAATTTTTTTCAATTTCCATTTTCATGAAATAAAAGAGGGAAACAGAAGCACCTCGAGAAAGCACGTCTGCTTTCTCCACAAATTCCATCATAACCCAGCCGGGGATCGAACCCGGGGCACCTGAATGAAGAGCAGCGTTCTAGCTTGAGCTAACGAAGCAAGCGCTACAGTCACACGCGGTCAGATCTAATCTGTACAGTAGGAAATGTCATAGGATATGACGGTTCTTCTGTAGGCATTGCACTGGGGTTTAATGCTTCGTAGTGAGTTTTGTGATCTGGGAAACGGCTGTTTACTCGTTTTCTCGGTACGCGTCAGTTCCCTTGCCTTCATCACTGCAGTAATATCGCCTTATCTTTTCAACTCTGAATGGCCCCTCTAGTTCACAACCTATGACTGCAGTTGAATAGGACACCAGCTCTGGAGAGCGGAGGGTAGAGCTTGTACCTGCTACAGTCGCATGCAGTCAGGGGTGTCCAAGCTGAGGCTGAAACTTTTGAAGTTTGGAAATTCGTTATTGCTTTTGAAGTCAATGACGAGTGAAAGGATCCAATCTATTAAAGTGTGTAATAAATAGGGAGCGGATGTTGATGAAAAGTCATCTTCTTATTTTTCACATTAGGACGATGCCTATTAATATAGAAATTCTTTCTATGTTAATATCAACGTAAAAATGATTTCTTATATTGCATTTTTTTTATTCTGTGTAGGAATGATTCGGCAGTTATGAAAACACGTATCTTTGTATGAAAGCCGCTAATTAGAAATCGAATTGGCTGAAGGAGCTGGCACGATAAATAAGCAGACTAGGTCTAAATTGGCTATGGAGAGAACTAGGGTATATAAACACGAAAATTATTGGAAGAATAGTAAAAGAGAGGGCAAACGAAATTTCGAGACAAGATATTTTTAGTAATATTAAAGACCTAGAATCACTAAAATACTATAGGGAGGTGAAGCAGTTTTATTTATTTATTTATTTATTCTGGTGTAGTTAAGGCCATCAGGCCTTCTCTTCCACAACACCAGGAATACTAATACAATAATAGAAATAAACAGAAGAAAATACACTATAATATACAAAGTAAAGCTACTCAAGAAATAAAGAGAGATAAAAAAACACTATAAACAAAGTAAAGCCACACAAAAATATACTGGTTGCAGTCACACAAACTTTAAATGAGTGATTAAGTATCATAATAAATTCCATCCTAACT
The DNA here is from genome assembly GCF_040183065.1 of Periplaneta americana. Classification (NCBI taxonomy): domain Eukaryota; kingdom Metazoa; phylum Arthropoda; class Insecta; order Blattodea; family Blattidae; genus Periplaneta; species Periplaneta americana. The sequence continues at coordinate 23,551,495 of NC_091127.1, read as the reverse complement.
AATTAACTAACATAAACAAGAAACTTGTAATTTTAATCTAGGTTAAAAAAGAAAAAGAAAAAAAACATAAATCAATACTTCTAGCAATACCTAAAAAACATTAACTAAGACAAAATTTTCCAATTTAATTTTGAATTGTGATAAAGTCCGGCAGTCCCTGACATCATTAGGTAACGAATTCCAGAGGCGAGGTATTTCTACAGTATAGGAAGATGAGTATAAAGACGTTCTATGATGAGGGATAGAAAGAAGTGCTTGATGTCGGTTTCGAAGAGTTGTAAGAAATTGAAAGCGCGATAACAGATATTTCGGAGTAGAAGTATGCATGATTCTAAACAGAAGAGACAGTGAATGTATTGTTCTTCGTTCCTTCAGACGCACCCATGAAAGTAACTGGAGGGAAGGTGTTATATGGTCAAATTTACGAGTATTGCAGATGAATCGTATGCACACATTATGAACACGTTGTAGTCTCTCAGGAACAGGAAGAATATGTTAGACTAAATTCAAGGGAAGAGAGAACAGGAATGGCATGGTGGAGATTAGGTATCTGGAGGCTAAAGAATAAGAGCGGGAACGTAGAGAAGGATAAATGTCTTTTGTGTGGACTAGCTGAAGACGCAATGCATATTGCGCTAAAGTGTCAGGCAACGAATGATTTGAGACACAGTTGGGTAGATAAAAAATGTCTACAAATAAACGCTATAGTAGCTTATAAAAAATGAATGGTCACCTACACGCCAGCAATTTGCATAAATTAGGAACATTTCTTTTTAGAGTTAAAATTAGATGGGAAGAGAAAGTCAGAGCTCTAACGGAGATGGAATTATAAATGTTGAGTAGTCACACGATAAGAAACTACGAAGAGTAGTCAATGAAGTTAACAGAATAATTCTTAAGAGATTGAGCAAAAAAATAAAAAAAAATAAAAATAAATAAATAAATAAATAAAAAAAGCTAAGGTAGGAGTTTTAAATACAAGAGTTATACTTATTATTAGTTGTGTATTATTATTATTATTATTATTGTTGTTGTTGTTGTAAACAGAGGATACTTATAGGTTCATTATGTATTAGTTTTGTTATATTTATATAGAGAGTGATGGATTAAGAACTGGAATACATCTAATCCGCCATGACGTGAACAAAGATTGATGAAATAAATAAATAAATAAATAAATATTGAATTTTTTGACGTTTTTGAACTAATAGATCATTTTTATATTTCTTCGGCATTTTTTGGTCATTTTTAATATTTTGAAGAACTTTTAGATCATTTTGAATGCATTTTACTTCCTTCTTTGGGGTGGCCGGGTAGCTCAGTTGGTAGAGCAGCTGGCTACGAACTGAAAGGTCCGGGGTTCGATCCCAGGAGGTGACAGGGTTTTTTCTCGATGCCAAACTTTTAGAACGGTTCACTCAGCCTTCTATAAAATTGAGTACCCAGTCTTTCCCGGGGGTAAAAGGCGGTCAGAGCGTGGTGCCGACCACACCACCTCATTCTAGTGCCGAGGTCATGGGGCTCTATCTCCATGCCCCCCAAGTGCCTTGATAGCATGTTATGGGAATACCTTTACCTTTTTTTTTATACTTCTTTACATATACGTCTGTTAAATCTTTTTCTAAGCAAACGGATCAGGAGTAGGCAATTACCTACTGAATAAGTGAATAACAGTGAAGTTTGAGTTTTATAGTTTGGAACAAACTCTAAGTGCATCCCTCATTTCACTAAAGGCTTCACCCCACTCAACAGAAGTAATATAAAATGCCTGACAGCAGCTTAATTTAAGTGAGGGCTTTGACCGCTACTGTTCTTTCGTTGGCTTGAGAGTGTTTTTAGAATATATGTTTGGAAGGAGGGAAACTTTCACCGTTTCCTGGACAATAGGACGTTGTGTCCCAATATGGTTCGGAAGAGATGTACTGCAGTAGACAGTAGGCCTACTTTTAACACAAAGATTGCAAGAATACATGCTGCGCCCACAATTTGTTTTGTCATTTACATTCCCCATCTAGAAGATCTAGTAACAAAAGTGAAGAGCGGGAGGAGGAGGAAACAGAATGAAGGCACTAACATGGACCACTCCTGATTGAAACACATTGTAAACCCTCATTAAAATCTATAGTTTTCCATTAAAACTTTCATTTTGTTGCATGCTCTTTTTCATCTTGGCCAAATTCCAGGAAGTTGCCTCCTCTCTCCGAGATTTGCAGGGCAGTCATTGACACAAGGTGACTAATTTTTAAGAAGTTGTGGTACAAGTACGGTGGATAATATTTAAATGTGATTTTCTTTTAATTTCATGTCATTTTTTTATTATTTTAAGGACATTTCATTGATCATTTTAGTCGACCTGGTTGGCGAGTTGATATAGCGCTGACGTTCTATGCCCAAGGTTGCTGGTTCGATCCCGGGTCAGGTCGATGGCATTTATGTGCGCTTAAATGCGACAGGCTCATGTCAGGAGATTTACTGACATGTAAAAGAACTCTTGTGGACAAAATTTCGGCACATCCGGCGACGCTGGTATAACCTCTGCAGTTGCGAGCGTCCTTAAATAAACCATAACTTTAAAACTTTGATCATTTTAAGTAGATTTTTATGTCATCAACATCCGCCCTCTAGTAATAAACTATAATTTTATTACAGTGAAATGTAAATCCAACAGTCCTTAAACGAAATATGTGGGTAAGTGATAATCCTCGGTAGTTATTCCCGTCATAGACGTATGTCCGGTCACATTTGCCATGTGTGTACCACACTACACGCTATGGCTTTCCGTTCTATTGTTTTCTGTCGGAATCGCGAAAAAAAGAGAGATGTATGATAAAGAATTTAGAGCAAATTACTTCTGTACGAGTGCAGGAAATTCGTAACATCGAGCCTCAAAAAGTGACGTCTGTTATGCAGGAAGTTGGCAGGTGACATAACAGCGTGAGTTGACGTGTAGAATTTTTTTGTATATAAAAGCTGCAAATGAATTTCTCTCCACCATCACTGTCATTTTTTCTTATTTTTCTTCTATTTCCCTTTTCTCTTCTCTTTTATATATTCTTTCTGGCTCAGCGGCATTTCTGTTCTTTCGGTTTTCACAGAAGTAAGCCTGAGTTTTTAGAAACTATATAGGCTACTTTCCTGTTGACCACAGCGGTTTGTAAGGCAGATTTCCTTCGAGTAGGCCTACTTGGGTTCCTGTTATTTCTTTTTTGTCTTGTTTCTCATTCTTTCGCTCTATTTATCCGTATTTCTCATTCTCTCTCTTTCTCTAATTTTCATTTTCGTCTCTGTGGAAATGTCCTCTTCTTCTTTTTTCTTTTTTTCCTTATCTTGTTTATGGTTTTCATTTTATTATATCTTTTGTTTTTATGTATTTTTCTTTCTACTTCTTTTTCATTTCTTTTCTTGTTATTTCTCTCTTTTTCCTCAATTTTTTCTCTGTTATGTTTCTTCTTTGTCTCCATTTTCCACCTTGCCGCCACTTTCCTCATTGAGTTTATTTTCTCTTGGCTTTTCTCCATTTCCTTGTCTTTATTTTCTTTTTTCTTTTCTTCTTCCTGTTTTGCCATTTTCTGCTTTCTCTTCTAACTGCATTATCCTGTTTCTCAATATTTCTTCCTTCTTTCCTCCTATCTTTCACTTCTTGTCATTTTAATTTTCATATGAATACTGGCTCTTTAGTCCCACGCCACGCCGCGCCGTGACGACGTGGTCTAAGGCATCCTGCCTAGGACTCGCGTTACGGAATACGGAAAACTGTTTGGTTGATCAAAGTCCATGGCCATTAACTGGAGCTATTGGAGCAATAGTAACAATAACAGGCATAATTAAATGATTTCACTAATATAATCAAGAATTATTAATAATTGGCATAACTATTATATTACTAACAATAATTCAAAGTTCGAGTCCTCATGGGGGGAGAAATTTTCTCATGAAATTTTGGCTAGTCTATGGGACCGGTGACCGCCCAGCATCGTGATGCACTTGGGGAGCTACGATAGATAGCGAAATCCGATTGCGAAAGCCAGCTATAACGGCTGGGGGGATCATCGTGCTAACCACACGATACCTCCATTCTGGTTGGATGATCTTCCATCTCTGCTTCGGCATGTGGACGTGAGGTAAGCAGCCGGCTGGTCGGTCTTGGTCCTTCAAAGGCTGTAGCGCCACGATTATTATTATTATTATTATTATTACTATTATTATTATTATTATTATTATTATTATTATTATTATTATTATTATTATTATTATACATTTCAAAGTGGTACCTATTCTTTTTTCGGAATTTCGGAATTCATACTAATCATTTCACGTGATTAAACAAATACATTTTTAGTTTAGGTCACGTGAATCGTAAACTGTTTAGTCAAAGTAATGAATTACATGTAGTCAGACAAAATACATTTTAATATTAGATCATATTAATCTATTAATTACCAACATAATGTGCTAGAGGTTCAGGAGGAAAATATCTGCAATGCTTGGGAAAAGGGCATAAGTCAGTTTCCACAAACATTTTTTATTAATTTATTGACAACTTACGGAACATCTGCTCGCATGGGAAAAGAGACATAAGTATTTCTCCCATTACAATAATAAAATAAAATCAAATCGACATAAACCAATGTGAAGACAGTTTTTTTCCTTCTCCTGTAAAATTAACATTTTTGACTTGTGCCACTTTTCCCGAGCACTACAGATGTACTCTTTCACAAATTACTGAACCATTGAACCTCCCAACTTAAAGATGAGATGTGGTAAATAAGTAAATAAACAAGACATTGTTATTGTTAATACTATATTATTATTATTATTATTATTATTATTATTATTATTATTATTATTATTATTATTATTATTATTATTATTATTATTATTATTATAGTACAAAGACAAAGTATGTGATTATGTCCCTTGACGAGAATATTGTACGAAATGGAAATATAAAAATTGGAAATGTATCCTTTGAAGAGGTGGAAAAATTCAAATACCTGGCAGCAACAGTAGCAAATATAAATGATACTCGGGAGGAAATTAAACACAGAATAAATATGGGAAATGCCTATTATTATTCGGTTGAGAAGCTTTTATCATCCAGTCTGCTGTCAAAAAATCTGAAAGTTAGAATTTATAAAAGTTATATTACCGGTTGTTCTTTATGGTTGTGAAACTTGGACTCTCATTTTGAGAGAGGAACATATGTTAAGTGTGTTTGAGAATAAGGTGCTTAGCAAGTATTTGGGGTTAAGAGGGATGAAGTTACAGGAGAACGGAGAAAGTTATACAACACAGAACTGCACGCATTGTATTCTTCACCTGGCATAATTAGGAACATTAAATCCAGACGTTTGAGATGGGAAGGGCATGTAGCACGTATGGGCGAATCCAGAAATGCATATAGAGTGTTAGTTGGGAGGCCGGAGGGAAAAAGACGTTTGGGGAGGCCGAGACGCAGATGAGAAGATAATATTAAAATGGATTTGAGGGAGGTGGGATATGATAGAGACTGGATTAATCTTGCTCAGGATAGGGACCAATGGCGGTCTTATGTGAGGCGGCAATGAACCTCCGGGTTCCTTAAAAGCCAGTAAGTAAGTACCACTTTCCCCCAGCATTACAGATATACTCTTTCACAAATTACTGAGCCATTGAACCTCCCAACTTAAAGATGAGATGTGGTAAATAAGTATATAAACAAGACATTGTTATTGTTAATACTATATTATTATTATTATTATTATTATTATTATTATTATTATTATTATTATTATTATTTTAGTACATGGCATTGTGACTTTACTCTCTTTGGTGATATCTGGTATTAGTTGGCAACACTGCAGAGACAGCCAAATTAGCCTTTTAGGAATACGTGTTCCTCACTGTAGTAATATGAACATGAACAATACTGCAGTTTATCAGGAATCATCGTGACAACGGGTGTAGCTTGCATACAATAGTAACTAACGTGAATAGTGCTGCAGTTACAGGAATCTCAATGACTGGGTGTAGCTCCACCTTGAGTGTAATGTGAACAATACTTGGTACCAGGAATCAGCACGGCAATGCGTGTAGCCAAGTATGTTCAGTGATTGGAGTGAGGCGGAGCACGTGCCCCTGAAAAAATGTGCCCGAGGGTCCGGCGATACTTTCCAGTTGTTGGAGGCCATTAAGTGGACTCAGAAGACGAAGGTCGAGGGAATAGAAACCAATGTGAAAGGCGAGCCCACAATGGCAGCGTAGAGTCCATCGCGAAGGATAGTTCGGCCGCTGTCACTATCAGGGGAGCTTTTGTTAAGAATGGACAGCTGTGTGGGCTCTAGGTGGATCTTGGACAGTGTTGCCAAACTGAGTGGAATTCCACAAAAGTGTGGAATTCTCACAACTAGCACACTAAATTTTTAGTTTATTAAAAAGTAAGTAAATCTGCATATAAAAATACCGGTACAGTTGACATTAGAGTAGCCATGGGTGGATTATTTAAATTGCACTTAATCTGTAGGGATAAGTTGGGTTTTATCATTCTGTTTGAAGGTTTTTGACTCTTCTTAATGGGCTTTCTCCCAGGCTTTGTAAGTTCTGAGTGACAAGGAAATACTGAACATTGCTTAAGGACTCGGACAGCTACTTGACAATGAACTTGAGGGTGATGGTGTCGGCTATGAGAACAGATTTTACCGCTATATGTCGTGTTGAGAGGGTGGGGGGAAAAGTAACAATCTCAGTCACTTGTCTGGTTGTTTCTATCTCTCCAATCTGTTCGATGTACTATTCGTAACAAATATATTTTTATTACCTAAACTTAAATTGTTGAATATAGCCTACACCGTATTTAAACAAATAATATTGAGTGTAAATAAATAGATAAATAATATATATGAAAAATACATAAGTTTATTCACTATGGTATATAAAAAAAATGTGTACAATGGAAGGTAGGCTTATTTCTAAAAGTAATGTAAAAAATGTAACTATAATAAAAGTGTAAATATCATAATATATACTATATATTCCTGGATATTTTAAGGTAATATTTAGGCCTATATATTCATTACTCATTTCTTTATTTATACATTTCATATTTCCGTATCTTCATTTCTTCATTCACGTATACTCTAGGAAATAAAATTAATAATTTGTATCAATGTTGTATCAGATTCACGTTTTCAAATGAATTAACAACTCTTAAATACCTATTACCGTGTGATCGATTTTTTACTTTCAATATTATGCTTTGACTTTCATTCTCTACCTAAACATGAAGTCCCGCCCCGTGGCGTCGTTGTCTAAGGCATCCTGCCTAGGACTCGCGTTACGGAATGCGCGCTGGTTAGAGTCCTCATGGGGGAAGACATTTTCTCATGAAATTTCGGCCAGTGTATGGAACCGGTGCCCATCCAGCATCGTGATGCACTTGGGGAGCTACGATAGGTAGCGAAATCAGGTTACGCAAACCAACTATGACGGCTAGGGAGCTCATCGTGTTAACCACACGATACCTTCATTCTGGTTGGATGATCGTCCACCTCTGCTTCGGCATGTGGCCGTGAGGCCAGCAGCCGGCTGGTCAGTTTTGGCCCTTCGTGGGCTGTAGCGCCACGGATTATCATTATTATTATTATTATTATTATTATTATTATTATTATTATTATTATTATTATTATTATTATTACCTAAACATGATGCTTGCCGATTGCAGGGTACTTATTCCGTGTATTATACCGAAGTAGGTAAACATTGGCGTTCTCATATATCGACGGAGCAGTGTATTGCTAAAACTTAACATTTAATTAGGATTTCCCTCTCTCTTTAGTGTTTTAATTGTGCCACATGTGTATGAACAGTCAGTTACTATCATTATTATTATTACTATTATTATTATTATTATTATTATTATTATTATTATTATTATTAGCCACCGGCGTAGCTCGGTCAGTTAAGGTGCTTGCCTGCCGATCCGGAGTTGTGCTCGTGTGCGTGTTCGATCTCCGCTTGGGCTGATTATCTGGTTGAGTTTTTCCGAGGTTTTCCCCAACCGTAAGGCGAATGTCAGGTAATCTATGGCGAATCCTCGGCCTCTTCTCGCGAAAAAACCACCTCGCTATCACCAATCCCATGGAGGCTAAATAACCTAGTAGTTATTATGTAATTTATATTCACATAAATATACAACCAAAAGATCAGAAATGTGCTTGACAGATCCTAAATGTACCACAACTGTAGTATATAATCACAGTAACAATTCGGTCTAAGACTTTATAACAAGTTAATAGCTAAATTACCAAACATACAATTTGCTAACGCTCCTTATTTAAAAAAAAATCAATTAAAAATTAGACTACTGTTTAGAGAGAAAATTTAAAGTTCAATTACTGTGATAACTGTGTTTTCCTTCTTTTTTTTTTTTTACTCTGTTGTTTAATAAAATGTCTTAACATTATGTGGAATGTCCTCTGATCACGAGTATGTAACTTACTCTTTCTGGAAGTGCTAGAGTGTTTTTATATAAAAAGAGCTATATGTATCTTTGTTCTGGCGTCCACACCCGTGGCGTAACGGTTAGCGCGTCTGGCCGCGAAACCAGGTCTAATCCCGGTCGGGGCAAGTTACCTGGTTGAGGTTTTTTTCCGGGATTTTCTCTCAACCCAATAAGAGCAAATGCTGGGTAACTTTCGGTGCTGGCCGCGAAACCAGGTCGAATCCCGGTCGGGGCAAGTTACCTGGTTGAGGTTTTTTTCCGGGATTTTCTCTCAACCCAATACGAGCAAATGCTGGGTAACTTTCGGTGCTGGACCCCGGACTCATTTCACCGGCATTATCACCTTCATTTCACAGACGCTAAATAACCTGAGATGTTGATACAGCGTCGTAAAATAACCCAATAAATAAATAAATAGATAAATAAATTGGTAAATCTTTGTTCTGGCAATAAATAAAGTTGATACAGCGTCGTTAAATAAACAAGTAAAAGTATAGTAATAATAATAATTATCATTATCATTATCATCAGCACCATCAGTATTTTATTGCGTAAGTTTGTGTTTTTATATCCATCGCAAGTTCCTTATAAGTATGCAACTTATAAAGTACTGTTCAAAGTTTGTACCAAGTTCACTGTTCTTGAAGACAATTTCAACTCTTACCTCTTAGGAACGTTGATTTAATTAGTGGTAAAGTGACTTGATCCACTCTGAGATTTACAAGCAGCGAAATTTCTTGGTCATGTTGGAACTTTTTTTAGCGTCTTTAGAATTTTATGTTATTACAGATGATTAATGTTATTTAATGAGATATTAATTTAAATTATGGATCCATTATAACTTTCCTGTTTGATTGAAGGTCAATTGAGACAGCACATGGCACACACAATCCTTATGAAAGAGAAATACATCTCCGTTCTCCTGCAGAGAATCGAATGCGGCCTGCTGGATTTATAGAAGGAAACGCTACAACTTGATTGTAGTTAACTTTAAAATATAATATAGGAACGGTAAAACGTTGGCTTTCCACATTCAAATCTCGGTGAGCCTAAAAGGAATTTATGGTGGACACATGCCTGTGGCGAGTTTTTCTGCAAACGTTCTTCATTGATCAGAACTAGGGAACGGATTTCTAGATCCGTTTCTATTTTGTTTGCCACGTTGTTATTCAGGTATCTCTACGTTTCACGTATACAGGATCCCTCTATTAAAATTCTATAGGACCTAAAACTCTTAAATGAACCACAAACTTGTATAAATACGAAATACAAAAAGCCTGAAATCATAAGGGCAACGGCCTCCTATAGGAGTGTAGGGTGAGCTGAAGGTCTACTACACTTGGGGAGCCAGTCCAAGAGAGCTTACACTATACACATAGACAAATTATACCAACTAAACACGAAAGAAACTATACAGACTAAACACATAAATTATGCAAACTAAACATCCACAAAAAGCTATGCAAACTAAACACATAAATTATAATCTGAACACACAACTATCCACACTAAACACACAAAAATGTATACAAACTGAACAAATATACAGTCTTAACTCACAAACTAAACACACAAAAAGCTTGCACACATAAATTATACGGTCTAAACACACAAACTATCTGAACTAAACACACAAAAACTAGACACTTGTACATAAAAATTATATTACCGTAACTAAATACATGAACTATACCAACTATACACGGACTCAAACTATCCAAACACACATAAAAATAACTATATATATATATATATATATATATATATATATATTATTGGGTTATTTTACGACACTGTATCAACATCTAGGTTATTTAGCGTCTGAATGATATGAAGGTGATAATGCCGGTGAAATGAGTCCGGGGTCCAGCACCGAAAGTTACCCAGCATTTGCTCGTATTGGGTTGAGGAAAAACTCCGGAAAAAACCTCAACCGGGTAACTTGCCCCGACTGGGATTCGAACCCGGGCCACCTGGTTTCGCAGCCAGACGCGTTGACCGTTACTCCAAAAAAATGGACAAAAATAACTATATAAACAGTACAAAACTATATACAGTTTACATAGTGTTCGTAATTTCTTCCAGTCTCTCTCCGGAACACGTCCGACCACCTTCTCCTTGGACGTCTTCTGCTTCTTTTCCCAATGCGCGGGTCCCACATGAAAATAGGCCTACCTAAAAACTATGTTTGTGCCAAAAAAGCGCTTTTTTTATATTTTGTGTATATTTAAAATAAAAGTACCCGTAGTAAAGTGCAAAAATCTAAAAAAGTCATCATCATCATCATCATCATCATCATCATCACCATCATGGGTTGAGCCGGTAGGCCCGTTCCATCCCCACTAGAATTGTTCTCTCTAACGAAACCTAGGACGTCCAACATTTCTCCCGCCTCTTAGAGCATACTGAAAAGCTTTCTTCGGAATTCGGTAATCCTCCATTCGTTCTAGATGTTCCATCCATCTATTACGTTGATTTGTTAACCTTTATCTCCTATTTAAAATGTAAAAAATTATCTTATAAACACTGGTCTCACAAGTTCGTTCCTTATTGGTCTTAGAAAGGGAGGGAAGAAGATTTTATCTATTTTTCTTAGAACCGAATTTCGTTTGGAAAAATCGATCCTAGGATGAAGGGGATTAAGCAAGAGCTTAGAAATTAATTTTTGCGTCAATGCATTCCCGTTATGGGAAATGAAACTGACCAATCAGCAATCAATCTCTTTCACTGATAGTATTAGAGTCTTCAGTTCAGTGGCACGCATTGTCAGTACCAGTTCTTGGTACATAAATTGAAACTAAAATGGAATATTTACGTACATCATCATCATCATCATCATCATCATCATCATCATCATCATCATCACGGGTTGAGCCGGTAGGCCCGTTCCATCCCCATTAGAATTGTTCTCTCCAACTAAATCTGGGACGTCCAACATTTCTCCTTCCTCTTGGAGCATACTGGAAAGCTTTCTTCGGAATTCAGTGATCCTCTATTCTTTCTAGATGTTCCATCCATCTATTACGTTCATTTGTTAACCTTTATTTCCTATTTAAAATGTAAAAAATTATCTTATAAACACTGGTCTCACAAGTTCGTTCCATATTGGTCTTAGAAAGGGAGGGAAGAAGATTTTATCTATTTTTCCTGGAACCGAATTTCGTTTGGAAAAAATCGATCCTAGGATGAAGGGGATTAAGCGAGAGCTTACAAATTAATTTTTGCGTCAATGCATTCCCGTTATGGGAAATGAAACTGACCAATCAGCAATCAGTCTCTTTCACTGATAGAATTTGAGCCTTCAGTTCAGTGGCACGCATTGTCAACACCAGTTCTTGGTACATAAATTGAAACTAAAATGGAATATTTACATAAAAGTCCTAACTTGAATTTTATAAAGTCCTAAATCTCTCTTTTTTTAGCACCTCAAAATCCATTCCCTAATCATAACCAACCAGCTCTAACGCAGATCGATCTTCAATGATTCGCCACGGGCAACGACGACGACAAAGATGTTTGCAGTTTCAGGGCGTTATTTGTAGAAAAGTACGCTTTAGTTTAAGCGTTGAAAAATGCAAGCACTCGCCGTAAACATGTACATATTCTGTTCAGTACCAGTAATATAAGCCCAATGCTGTGTGCAGGAAATTCCTTTCACTAGTCCAGTTATGAGATCTTTTTTTTTTAATATACGCATACTATGACTCCCTCTGTTATTAGCAGCCGATCAAAGCTGTGGGTTGTGTAGTAAGCAGTCTGTATAGAACCCCAGGGAATCGTAACTCACGGAAAAATGTTACTAATTATATACATTCGTGATTTGTCTATAATTCTGACAACATTTCTTGTATGTGACTTTTTTTTTTCAGTTTATACAGAAAAATATACATTTATCTTTATACAGGCCTAAATTGTTCATAGACATAGAGACAAAAATTATGTAAACTATGTTCTACTGCAGTAAGGAGCTAGGTTTGGAAGTAAATCCCGAAAAAGAAAAAGAAAGTATATGATTATGTCTCGTGACCAGAGTATAGTACGAAATGGAAATATAAAAACTGCAAATTTATCCTTTGAACAGATGGAAAAATTCAAATACCTTGGAGCAGCAGTAACAAATATAAACGGCATTCGAGAGGAAATTAAACTCAGAATAAATATGGGAAACGCCTGCTATTATTCGGTTAGAAGCTTTTGTCATTCAGTTTGCTTTTAAAAAACCTGAAAGTTAGAAAGTTAGAATTTATAAAGCAGTTACATTATCGCTTGTTCTGTATGGTTATGATACTTGAGAGAGGAACAAAGGTTAAGAGTGTTTGAGAATAATGTGCTTAGGAAAATATTTGGGGCTAAGAGGGATGCACTTACAGGAGAATGGAGAGTTACACAAAGCAGAACTGCACGCATTGTATTCTTCACCTGACATAATTAGGAACCCAGACTTTTAAGATTGGCAGGGTATGTAGCACGTATGGTTGAATCTAGAACTGCATATAGAATGGAAGACCTGAGGGGAAAAAAACCTTTGAGAAGGTCAACACGTAGATGGGAGGATAATATTAAGATGGATGTGAGGGAGGAACTGGATTAATCTTGCTCAGAATTGGGACCGATGGCGGGCTTATGTGAGGACGATAATGAACGTCCGGGTTCCTTAAAAACCATTTGTAAGCAAGTATGTTCTATTATAGATAATTGCATATCTGATTTTTAACGGGGCCTTCTATGGACATTAAAACAATATCTATAAAAATTGTGCAAATGTAATAATTGCACACTGGATTCCATTAACGTCGTTGCGTTCTTTAGTCGTACTGATAACGAAACTACGTGTTTTACATCCACCCCTACTGTGCACGTGCGGTTTGACTTGTCTTTATTGTGTATTCCGGTTTTCAGTGGTGTTCATGCTAGAGTAGAAACTGCGCCGTCGTCACAACTTATGATTATTTTGCGATGTATGACCTTGTCTCCCTTTTTCACTCTGGTTCTCCTCTCTTGGTTTTCTTATCTTTTTAGCACAGTCTAGTATATACAGTCACGAAGCTCAATATGTAGTAAATATGCATTCATAGATAGTTGTTAACCACTAGGATCGCTAATATCGCCTCATTACAGACAATGCGAAATAGTGCCTGCACAGTCTATTGTTCCTAGCACCCTCAGAACTCAAGCTTCGTGACTGTATATACTAGACTGTGTTTTTAGTCTCTTTCCTTTTGTCATCTTTTCTCCTTTTTTCTCTTCTCCCACTTTCCTTTTCCTTCTCTTTTGTATTTTCTCTGTGTTGTTTTTCCTCATTTCTTCTATCTTTTTTCTTTTCCCTCTCTCTTTCTCCTCTCTTCATCTTTGTCCCCAGTTTCTCTTTCTCCCTTGTTGTTGTCTACCTCATGGAATTTCCTTGTTTTCTCTTCTCATTTCTTCTGTGTAAAATATTTTGCTATATAAAATTAAATGTTCTGAGAAATTTGCATCACAAGCATTTTCTTCACTAGGCCCTACATACGGAATGCGTTTATCTTCATTTGTTTGTAAATCAAATAACCAAGATTAAAAAAAAAATTGCATATTTATTCATGTAATATTAATGAAAGTACTCTTCATCGGGATCGAGCAGTCTGAGAAAAAAATTCCAGTAACTTCAATGTGCATATTTTAATTGCAATTGCAATAATTGTAATTGTATTGCTGTTGTGTTCATAATGACGCTTATCTCTGGAAGTGTGTGTTTCGAAGGGTGTGGGTGGGAAGAATGAAACAATCGTTAATACGATATTTCCCTCTATTTGAATATTGTCTGGAAACTAGCATTTTTCTGTTAACATATCATGATTTTATTTTAAGCAACATTTATAATTTATTTGCGTGTTCGTGATGTAACATTTGAATTTCCCTGCAAGAGTTAAATCCTATGAAGTCAGATAAACCTTATAACATCGACTTCGAAAATTACAAAGGTCTGTATATAGGGTAAACCGTAAGTAATGTCATTAATTTCAAGGGGTTATGCTTTGAGATATTTCAATAAAGAAAGTTTCATACAATTTTGCTTACTTTTCGAGATAAAAATTGTCTTATATGAAACATTTCGAGGCGTGTTTTGGGAAAGCTATTGATTTAATTCCCAATATGCTCAGTTTAAGAGAGTAGTGTATTATGGTAAGTGATTGAAATAATGTTATTTTAGTCCCTAAAATGTGCAGAAATTTGATCCGAACAAATGTAACATTGTAAAATCCATTTGCAGAACGAAAAATTACATTTGTTCGGATTAATTTCTGCACATTTAAAAGACAAAACTAAAATTCTTTCAATAATTTATTATTAGGGCTAGTATTTTGATGAAATTGCATCTTTTTTCTAGTAAGCCAGAAAAATATCTGCTTTAGTATTTATATATTATGTGATAAACTAAGTATTTTAAGACATATTTGTTAGGGCATTTTTTGGATTTTTTTTGCGTGCTTCAACTCATAAAAGCATTTTTTGTTTTATTCGGTCATTTTTGAGGCATTTTCATTTAATTTTGGCCATAAATCCCCATTATTAATGTAAAATAATGTTAATTTGCTTTGATATTTTCTCTATATATTTTGTCCATTAATACCCATTTATTTTGTGTAATATCTTAATCGTTTTTCTATACAAACATTTCCATTTTAACGTAGTACACACCATGCAATGGATCAGTCCAACCACCCCTTCAATATACTTGCTAGTTCCGGATAACAGTGGCCTTGTGGTGGATTACTGGAAACTGCATCAGGTAAAATAATTAAAGTGCACTACTTAGAAAAAATTATGTAAAATTAAATAAACTTAAATGTTGGTACTAGAATTTAATTTAATTACTATTCTAAATATTAAGTAGTACAAAACCTCTTTTCCTACTAAGCCAATTATGTAAGATGAATTTTTAGAGCATTTTTAATGGCATTTTTGAAAGATTTTTTGGGTCATAAATGCATTGTTTTTAGGACATTTTTTCATGATTTATAAGTCGTCAAAATCCTAGCCTTATTTATTATCATAATACATTGCTCTGTCAAATTGGCTGAGTATATTGGGCATTCAGTTAATGGCTTTCTCAAAACACGCTATGAAATGTTTCATATAAAACAGTTTTTATCTCGAAAAGGAAGCAAAAACGAGCAAAATTGTATTAAACTTTTTTATTTGAAATATCTCAAAGAATAACCCCATAAAGTTAATGACATACTTATGGTTTACTCTGTACGAATCACTCTACTACTTTTATTTACAAAGTAACGGTCTTACTAATAAAAACTCTATATACAGACGTTTAACTGTCTTATATTTATACAATGAGTAGCTCGTTCATACGTCGTGTGTAAATTCCTTACTAATAATCAATACATACGTCGTGTATAATAGTACAACTGTTACACAGCTACGTCATAGTTTCGTCATTACTTCGTTACGAAAGGTAATAGAATATCTGAGGTTCTGTATTGCATCCGGTAGAGCGGTCTAGTGTGGCGTGTTAAATATCGATAGTACAACTGGCTCTAATCGATTACCACACTACATTTTGGTCAAAGAGTACAAGCAACACCAATATTATTCTAATAATTCTGTGATCTTTGGTTTGTTCTTCTGTGGTTACAAGGTAACCATCATCATAAAATGACAGTCGATACGAACAGCTGTTAGAGGGGCGGCCATTTTTTCTCTATATGCAACTTAAACAAGGGGTTTCGTGTATATAACTACTGAAAAGCAATTCCCATTGTATAGTTACAGCCTGTTTATACGTCCATAGCTTATTCATGGTTTATTAGTAACGTTTTCTGTCTCAACTCTGCATAAGTCTCGTATAAAAATCATGGACTGTTTATTAGTAAGACTGTAAAAGTATTGCAGCTTGGATATCGTACAGAATAATCTCGTGAATTTGTAGATAGCTGGATTGACAGATGTCCGAGAAAACCATATCAGATACATACGGAACTTTTGCCCACCCCTGCTCTAAGGCTCCAGTCTGAAGGATAAGATGCCTTTATAGTCTGCTAAATACGGTCGCCGGAGAAGGAATTTTTAACTGAATTCTCTTCTCCCACGGGTTTACAGACAGAGGGGCATTGTTTATCATCTTCCAGTCAGGAGGTCCTTTAAGCGCTCTGTTCTGTGGCGTAATACTGTTTACATCGTACTCACCTATATTCACTGAACTCGTTGCTAGGATACGAGGAGACAGACCAAAATCGCCTCTCAAGCTCAACTCCAAATGGAGTTTAACGAATGATTGAAGGCGGGTGAAGACAGTTTGTTGTGTTTGTTGCGACGTTGCAGGATTTACACTTTCAAGATGATAATATAACCGTAGTTCATAGTTTTGTGCAATAATCTCAAACATAGCTATGACAGATACGATTATTATGTATTAATTTAACACTTTTAAATGAGCATACATGCATTTAATTGTGCATGGTAATAAAAGGAACAGCTGTGAAGATGTGAGATGAAGTTAGATGCAAACAAGACGAAGGCTATGGTTATCGGAAGAAAAATAAATAAGGTAAACGTGCGAATTTTAAATGAGGCAGTAGAGCAAGTGTACAGTTTCAAATACTGGGGGTGTACTGTAAGCAGTAACATGACCTGCTGCCAGGAAGTCAAAAGCAGGATAGCAATTAATATTTGAGGAGAAAAATTCGCTCCGGCGCTGGGGATCAAATCCGGGTCCTTGGTTCTACGTACCAAGCGCTCTGACCACTGAGCTACGCCGAATTCAATCCACAGCACCGGATCGAATCTTCCTCCTTCAGTGTTTCCCTTTGTGGCAATGGCAAGGAAGCTTTTAATAGAAAAAGGAGCATCTTCTGCGGACCTCAGGAAAAATAACTAAGGAAGAGATTAGTGAAGTGCTTTATGTGGAATGTGGTATTGTACGGTGTAGAAACATGGGCATTACGACAAAGTGAAGAAAAGCGACTACAAACATTTGAAAGGTGGATATGGAGAAGAATGGAGCGTGTGAAGTGGACAGACAGAATAAGAAGTGAAGCTGTGTTGGAAAGAGTGGGTGAAATTGATCAGGAAGAGAAAAAGGAATTGGCTGGGTCACTGGCTGAGAGGACACTGCCTACTGAAGGGTAAACAGGAGGAGAGTTCGGGGCAGAAGAATATATCAGATGATAGACGATTTTAAGATATATGGGTCATATGCGGAGACAAAGAGGAAGGCAGAAAATATAAAGATTGGGGAATGGTGGGTAGAACACTATGAATGAATGTGCTACAACAATGGAAATATTACATAATGAACATTGAGATGTAATAATAGAACGTGGCAGAAGAGAGAAAATATACCAGCTAAAAGGAAAGTGAACCTAATATCTTTAAAAAAATATTTCTGTACACACTTGATTTGTCTCTGTCGAAAGAACTGAGTATGGCACTTGATCCGTTTCATTAAATTTACGAACGACTTGTTTTATAAGTGTAAGGCTTTGGTTTTAACTATTTCTTTGCTTTCTAAGTTGATTTCTTGGATACACCTACCTGTTGAGCTAACATTCTTAACGATTTTGTGGGAGACTGTCCTAACCCTAGTCTGTGTCTTCGAGTTTTCTTCAGTTACACCGCGACTTATACGCTTTTTTTTATTTAAAACCTAGCCGTACCCGTGCGCTCCGCTGCACCTGTTAGAAATAAATATAAAGTAATTACACAATTAAAATAGGACGTTTGATCCAGGGAACATTCGTGTTTGATAGAAGGATAAATCCTTTAATATGTTACTTAATTTAAATTGTATTTAAATAATTAAAATGCGGTCATTTTGGTCCAGAGAGCAATCATTTGGTGCAATGACAATTTCTTTAACATGTTTCTTAATATTGTTATTACATGCAGCCATAGTTTAATGAAGATTGCCATATCATTTAGTTTTAATGTGTATACTTTATATTACTTGCTATATGTTTCAGAAGTTACTGTAATAATATCGTAGAATTATCTCCATCTAGAGAAACTACACTTCCCAATGGTGAAATAATAATTAAACAATTAATTAGCTTCCGATATTACTTCATGCAAACACAGAAACATTCTCTTAGGCTATGTTTAATAGCTATCGATTGTTGTTGTCCAAGGCCCCTTATAGACGAAGTCATTTGTTTTTATTTCAGTACAGCGCCTTAGATGACGTTATTGTAATTTTAAAACTCATTTATCTCATTAAATATCAGGCCTATCAAAATTCTGTATAGAATAAAAGTTATCGGAAATTATTTTTAAAGAAACCTTTGTTATGTAATATTTTTCATGAAAATCAATAATAAGCGAGATATTTCGATTTATTTAATTCAGGCCCCCTTTTAACTCCCCTTTTAAATAAAGTATTTTGAATGCCATATAGCCTTAAATCTAAGTTACAACGGATTTAATTTATATTCCAATTTTCATATAAATCGGTTCAGCAATTATCGCGTGAAAAGGTAACAAACATCCAGACAGACAGACATATAAACAAAAATTTCAAAAAGTGATTTTCGGGTTTCAGGATGGTTAATTATACATGTTAACACCAATTATTTTTGGAAAATCGAAAATTACTGAAAAATTTTGGCTACAGATTTATTATTAGTATAGATGAGCCGGGTTCCCTCACTTTTCCATAAAATTTTGGATTGTTGAATCAGATGGTTGTTGAACGCCAGGATATCTCTGTACAATGCAGCACGACACTTTTTGTACGATTTCTTCGTAATATACGTATTATACATGAAAATTCTCTGTTCTAATGTGTATTGCATTTCCACGAACTAAGCTGATATTGAATGGAAGTCAGCTTTATATTAATGCTCTAACCTTGACATCCCCTCAGCCTATGTTATATGATCATACTACGCAACACAAAACCTAACCTTTCCACGCTTGATTTAGAGGAAATGTACACATTTTTTCCTCGATAGTCGCGTTCAATCTATTAAAGTAAAAGGCCAACAGCATTTACCTGAGCGAAGCCTCTTTCCTGAGGAACGTCCTGCATAATCTCATATGTACCAAAATGTAAGAAATTAGAATCTTTCTGATCAAAATGCGAAGGAAACGCGAGGAAACTATTATAAGCATCACGGGACTCGTTAGCTTTTTGTGACATCACGGCATGTTGTTGCTATACCAACAGTTTGCACGTCAGAGTGGTAGAACTTTCCTGAGCTTTGTGTTTATGTTCTTGGTAGTTGCTTTCACGTCATCGATTATAAGAAGTAACCATACTGAAATAAATTCATACCAAGAAAATATACAGGATGTAACGAAAAAAGTGGGCAAAACCCAGTTATGAATTCCTCGTATATATAGAGAAAAAATGGTTACATCAACATGGGTCCGGAAAAGTTTGGTTTCTGAGTTGGACTTGATAGTGTATTCCAGTACGTTTGTTTGTTAAATAATTTTTATCCATTCTGTTTACATTTTCCTAATATTAACTGTCCAAAATGTTGACTACAGGCCCCAACTCGTCGTCCCATCGAAATCCGAACATGCTTGGCCTTCATGCTCACCGGATCTTAACCCATTGCACTTCTTTATGCGGGGGCATTTGAAGTCGGTGTATTCGACTTCTGTGGGTAATGAAGGAACTCTTCGTCAGCTGATTCTGCAAGGATGTCAAACAATAAGAACTATGCCAGGAATTTGGAAGCATGTTTGTATCTCGAGACTAGGAACTGCAACCTATATTCGGGCTAGAGATGGACATTTTGAATAGTTCACCTAAGGAAATGTAAACAGAATACATCAAAATAATTCTAACAAATAAACGTATTGGAGTGCAATATGATCATACTTGCAAGCCCTACTCAAAAACCAAGCATTTTCGGACCCATGGTGCAATAATCATTTTTTTCTTCTGTCCACACCTGTGGAGTAACGGTTAGCGCGTCTGACCGCGAAACCAGGTAGCCCGGGTTCGATTCTAGGTCGGGGCAAGCTACCTGGTTCAGGTTTTTTCCGGGGTTTTCCCTCAACCCAATATGAGCAAATGCTGGGTAACTATCGGTGCTGGACCCCGGACTCATTTCACAGGCATTATCACCTTCATATCATTCAGTCGCTAAATAACCTAAGATGTTGATAAAGCGTCGTAAAATAACCTGAAATAAAAGAAAAATTCTTCTATACATATGAGGAATCCATACCTGAAGTTTTGCCCATTCTTTTCGTTACGCCCTGTATGTTTTGCCAGTGCGCAAAATCATTTCTGTCTCTTGATCTGCTCTGAGGACGCATTTTTCACTTCACAGTACACTTCCCTCTTTCGTACTAAGGTAGGGAGGAAAGTTAAGATGTCTGAAAGAGACTGTTTCCCATGCCTGAATTAGTTGGATTCTACAGCATTAACCTCTGGTTGAGGTTCTGGCTGATATGTACAGCTATTATCAGGCAGTACATCTCACTTGACGATAGAGGAAGAACAATTGTTTGTATGCATCTTAAGTCTGTTTAGTGTAATACGTACCTAGCCAGCGATGTATGCAATGGAGGTGGAAAGGAACTGGCCACCCTACCCTATTATCTCCTGGCTTAGTTGCCTCATGAATGATGTCTCACTTGTGAGGTTCAAATCTGTCTTCGGACAGTTGACTAAACAAAAAAAAACTACATCATCGTCCTCGTAATTTTATCGATCAATTCTGTTGATACAACTAAAGAAAAAAACACGTTTTATTTATTGTTTCATATTATAACTATGGATAGAATTAAATTTCAATAGTCCTTTTACAAAGGAAACTATTATAATTTACCACTAGTACATTCATTTAACGAATCTCGCGTTCCTGAATTCATCATCCATCTCTTTGGTTTTGGATGTAAGAATAATGAACCATCGAAAGTAGTCAACGATACAATCGGCCACCACTGTGGAGTAACAGCATGCCTGACCGTTAAACGAACGGGCCCGGGTTGAAATCCTGATTGGGACAAGTTACCTGGTTGAAGTTCTTCAGGGTTTTTTCTTTCAATCCATTAAGAGCAAATGCTGGGCAACTTTTGACGCTGGACCCTGGACTCATTTCGCCGGCATTATCACCTTCATCTCATTCAAACGCTAGATAACCTTAGCAGTTGATAAAACGTCATAAAACCAATTTAAAAAACAATACAACCAAACAGCGAGTGTCATTTTCGTGACACCGATTTTTCTTTTACCATTGTATTAAAATATCCTCGAATAGTGCCATGTTTGATGAAATTGTTTAACGAAAATGGCTGACAAACACAGACAACATCTATAAACTCCGAGATTGAATTCATCTTGTTCAAATGGTCGTCACGCGAAACATTTGCTCCTCGGGAACCAGACTAAAACTTAAAACTGTATTAATAAAATGCTGGGTAACTTTCGGCGCTAGAGTCTGTATTCATTTCGCCGGCATTATCACCTTCATCTCATTCAAAGGCTAGATAACCTTAGCACTTGATAAAACGTCATAAAAACCAATTTAAAAAACACTACAACCAAACAGCGAGTGTCATTTTCGAGACACCGATTTTTCTTTTACCATTGTATTAAAATTTCCTCGAATAGTACCATGTTTGGTGAAATTGTTTAACGAAAATGGGTGACAAACACGGACAACATCTATAAACTCCCAGACTGAATTCATCTTGTTCGAATGTTCGTCACGCGAAACATTTGCTCCTCGGAAACCAGACTAAAACAGAGAAGTGCACTGGAACTTAAAACTGTATTAATAAAATGGAAATGTCAGGGCCACTTTAAAAACTGCCAGCATTCAGTGACGTCAAAAAAAGCTGTGGTTAGAGTTGCAACTAGAAGATATGCTGTGAGCATCATACACGCCACTTCCGCCTCTGCAGCTGAAAACGGGCAAGCTGCCTAATGGAGTGCTCTTATAAAAAGAGGTTCAGATTTCGAACTCCGCGAGCGGTTATTCGGGATGCGATTTTTCTTTTATCCCAAAGGTAGTTATTTATTTACATGTCTTTTAAACTCGTCATGAAATATGAGTAACAAGCGCTAGGCTAATGCTGTCTTCCGGTTTTTATCAGCCTTTTGTTTAATACTCTCTTCTTTAATTCTAATAATAATTATTACTGTTGGTCTTTCGGAATGGGAAATGCGTGTTATTATTCGGTTGAGAAGCTCTTATCATCCAGTCTGCTGTCCAAAAACCTGAAAGTTACAATTTATAAAACAGTTATATTACCGGTTCTTCTGTGTGGTTGTGAAACTTGGACTCTCACTCTGATAGAGGAACATAGGTTAAGGGTGTTTGAGAATAAGGCGCTTAGGAAAATATTTGGGGCTAAACGGGATGAAGTTACAGGAGAATGGAGAAAGTTACACAACGCAGAACTGCACGCATTGTATTCTTCACCTAACATAATTAGGAACATTAAATCCAGACGTTTGAGATGGGCAGGGCATGTAGCACGTATGGGCGAATCCAGAAATGCATATAGAGTGTTAGTTGGGAGACCGGGGGGAAAAAGACCTTTAGGGAGGCCGAGACGTAGACGGGAGGATAATATTAAAATGGATTTGAGGGAGGTGGGATATGATGATAGAGGCTGGATTAATCTTGCACAGGATAGGGACCGATGGCGGGCTTATGTGAGGGCGGCAATGAACCTTCGGGTTCCTTAAAAGCCATTTGTAAGTAAGTAAGTTGGTCTTTCGGAGGAGATTTTGTAAGTGCCAAGCCATTTCACATCGTTGTGAAGATAGAGGTTAGCCGCGTTTGTAGCGCATTCTGGTTTTGTATCCAGGTGACCCAGGTTTAATACTTGGCTTGACCGTGATGAATAAGGGGCCGATGTTGATGACCTAAGAATCTGCTTAAAATGATCATTAAAATGTCCTTAAACTAATGGAAAAATTGCATAAAATTAAAAGAAAATGACATTTAAATATTATCCACCGTACTCGCACCACAACTTCTTAAAAATTAGTCACCTTGTTTCAATGACTGCCCTGCAAATCTCGGAGAGAGGCGGCAACTTCCTGGAATTTGGCAAAGATAAAGGAAAAGAACAAGCAACAAAATTAAGGTTTTAAGGGAAAATTATAGATTTTAATGAGGGTTTACAATGTGTTTCAATCAGGGGTGGTCCATGTCAGTGCCTTCATTCTCCGTCTCCTCCTTCCGCGCTTTACTTTAGTTATCAGATCTTCCAGATGAGGAAATGTGAATGACAAAACAAATTGTGGGCTCAGCGTGCATTCTTGAAATCTTTGTGTTAAAAATACTGTCTACTACACTAGACATCTCTTCCGAATGCTGTTGAGGACAGAACGTCCTGTCCAGGACATGGTGAAAGTTTCCCCCCTTCCAAACATAAATTCTAAAGACACCCTCGTACCGACAAAAGAACAGTAGCGGTCAAAATCCTCAAAACTGCTCTCAAGCATTTATGTTACTTCCATTGTGTGAATTGAAGCCTTCAGTGGAATGAGGGATGGACTTTATAGTTTGTTCCAAACTATAAAACTCAAACTTCACTGTTATTCACTTATTCAGTAGGTAATTACTACTGATCTATTTGCTTAGAAAATGATTTAACAGACCTATCGGTAAAGAAGAAAGTAAAATGCATTCCAAATGATGTAAAAGTTCTTAAAAGTATTAAAAATGACCAAAAATGCCGAAAAAAAGAATATAGAAATGACCTGTTAGTTCAAAAACGTGAAAAAATGCTATGTAAAAGATTACGTTTTTACGTTAATATTAACATAGAAAGGATTTCTATATTAATAAGAATATGAATTTTCATCAATATCGGCCCCCTAGTGATGAAATTTGTGATGGACAGAGCAGACATTACAGAGGATTTTTCATGGGGTACTGCCGTTCCCTTCTTTTATTCCACGAATACCTCCATACTGGTTGGATGATCGTCCACCTCTACTTCGGCATGTGGACGTGAGGCCAGTAGCCGGCTGGTCGGTCTAGGCCCTTCACGGGCTGTACCGCCACGGATTATTATTATTATTATTATTATTATTATTATTATTATTATTATTATTATTGTGGAGACAATCAGTTGCAATTTTCAGACGAAAAATAACAAAAGCTAAACGGGCCAATTTCAATAGTTTTATCACCAAACTTAGTTATAGAAGTGATAGCAGGAAACCTTACACATTTATAAATAAATCCAAAACAGAAATACAGTCCCAAAGAAATTCCTTAGTTCTTTTTCCAGAGGTCCGTAGAAGATGCTCCTTTTTCTGTTAAAAGTTTGTCACACAGAATTGTGTGCACTCAAATTTGGGTTCTGGCGTCTTGTCAGCCCATTTGAGTTGTGTGGATATAAAGAAAAAATTGTAACGGTGTCGTATGTAGTTCCTGAGGTAGTTCAGTCGGCAGAGCATTCGTGCGCTAAGCGAAGAGTCCCGGGATCGATACCCGGCCTCGGAACAATTTTTCCTTGAAATTATTCAAAAGTTCCCTTCGCCATTGGTATTCTCCTTTTGACTTCCTGGCTGCAGCTCATGTTATTGCTTATAATACATCCCAAGTATCTGAAGCTATCCACATGCTCTACTGCCTCATTTAGAATTTGAAAATTTACCTTCTTTATTTTTCTTGCGATGACCATGGTCTTCGTCTTGTTTGCATTTATCTTCATCCCATATTGCTCAAGTTGTCGTTTAGCTCCACTAGCATATACCTCGTCACTTCGTATATAATACAGCGTTGTTTAATAACCGGTTAAAATAGAAACATTAGGCCTAATAAGAACATTGCCAGCTCATATTACTGTTTATAGTACACCCAAGTATTTGAAGCTGTTCACTTGTTCTACTATTTCATTTAGAATTTGCTAGTTTACCTTCTTTATTTTTCTTGCGATAAGCATGGTCGTCGTCTTGTTTGCAATTATCTTCACCCCATACTGCTCACAGCTGTCATTCAGTTCCTATAGCATATCCCTTAGTATCATCTCCTCTTGTGCTAACAACGCCATATCAGCAAATCTTATGGACTTTATTCTCCTTCCTCCTACTTTTACCCCTCCCATGTTCTGAAAACAGTTCTTCACCAAATCCTCCAAGTAGATGTTGAACAGGGCAGATGATAAAGGGCATCCTTGTTGTACTCCTCTCTCTATTTCACTATGGGAAGAAATTTCTTCAAAACAAGTTATATTCTCACGTTTCAAGTTCGCTTTCTTTCTAGAATTTTTTTAATGGCTGACATACAATAGTAGTGTCAAATGTGTCATGCTTTTCTATATTCATCCTGTTATCTCAATTTGTTTAAATTTCCGTACTGCAGTCAGTGGCGTAGCGTCAATGTAAGCTAAAAAGCTTAGCTTCCCCAGTTAATAATAATTTCATAATAAACCTGCAGTTTATGGAGAAAATTATTTATTAATTTTAATATAATTTATATTTACGCGTTAAATATTGTGATGCGGCAGCTCAGGATGATTTGTGATGCAGCAGTAAACAAGAAGCCTGCACACACCAGCTTCCAAGCAGACTGGTTTCTTCTGTGTAATCCACCCCGCAGATTTTCCATCCCTTTCTAACTAAACTACCCTAGTCGCAAGGTTCGCAAGAAGCTAGATTTAACATTTAAATAAGTAGTTTCCGAGTTATCCCTTTTCGTCAGTTGTGTTCAGTTGAAATGTTAGTGTGCATTGTGGCTGATATAATAAAAAATGAGCGAAATAACAGTTCCTGACACCAATTTACTTGAATTTTTTAGGACAATTGTATTGTCAAGACTGACTTAGGAACAAAAGTGTGATTTAAAAAACAAATGACCGACTCCCTTGCTGTCAATGAAGGACACAACCAAAAGACAGACGCATACTTACGTAATGATACTAATATTGTAATTTCTCTAAGTATGACAGGGAGTGAGCTAATGTTATACGTATACGTGTCTGTTTGTTAAGAGATATGTGTAAACCGTGAAATCATATTTTACTACGTATCATTTGAGGTCATGCCTTATTGGTGTTACGATATTCCAACCAATCTTCGACTGCCGACTTGAAATTGACTACTATTTATTTTAATACTGTATTTTTGTAATACGTTTTCTCATATTGCATGAAAGATAACTTGAGTTAGCTTCCCCTGCTTAAAATTTCATGCTACGCCACTGACTGCAGTTCAAACGGCCTATAGCTAAACAACTTGCGTACATAGCAGTTAAAATACTCTACATTGAGTTATTTGAAGGACGTATTTAAAAAGAAAAAATACAGTACATTACTAAAATAACAGTATTTAGTTCTGGGATAGTGTTCATTAGTTTTCCCATGTGATACCCATCTGCACCACGATACATACACAGCTGATGTTCTTGTTTAGTAATGAATGTATCCTTGACCTTGATGGGAACTTGAACATGCACAGTGTTAGGAAATGAGTGGTGAAAGATCACGTGACACGTTAGATACTGTCTCTAAATAAACTGCACCTTTTTTGCTTATTCCTCTCGCCCTCGTATATTATGTCACTATTTTTACACACGTTAAGGGTTATCTTTAACAGCTGAATGTGGATAGCTCCTACACTTCAACAAACGTCTGCAACAGAGTTACGAGGGAAAATCGGTGGATTGCTTGCGCTGCACGTGAAAAAGTCGCCATTGCAACCAATGATTTGGCAGCACTGGCGAAGTTGAGTGTCAAATGGGACCAAGACATGAGAGTATAAATATTGTTATTTCTTAAAGCTGCGAGTCTAATACCTTGGCTAAAATGGTGAACGCTCTGTCATGCTGCAAATGGAAGTGTATAGGGTAAAGGTTGGTAATATTGTGTTAGTTATTTTTGAGAATTTATTACAATTTTACTGAGCGAGAGGAAGATCGGTTTTGTGCTTAAACATATTAAGGAATGTTCGTGGACAAATTTCTCCACAAAACCGGTTCTTCTCTCGCTCGGTAAAATTGTAACAAATTCTCAAAAATTGCTATCGCAATATTACTCGTATCACAATATTATCAACCTTTACCCTATTGTCCACACCTGTGGAGTAACGGTTAGCGCGTCTGGCCGCGAAACCAGGTGGCCCGAGTTCGATTCCCGGTCGGGGCAAGTTACCTGGTTGAGGTTTTTTCCGGGGTTTTCCCTCAACCCAATATGAGCAAATGCTGGGTAACTTTCGGTGCTGAACCCCGGACTCATTTCATCGGTATTACCACCTTCATCTCATTCAGACGCTAAATAACCTAAGCTGTTGATAAAGCGTCGTAAAATAACCTACTGAAATAAAAAAAAAATTACCCTATTGAAAATTTATAGCTAGTCTGGAAACTTTTAATATCTCTTATTGAAATGTTTCAGTTTTGTATATTACGATACAAGGTTGGGAAGTATTTTTTTTACAAAATCGAGGAAGAGTTTGAAAAACGAGCAGACAGAATTTTCCAGTTTCCGAGATTTTGTAATGCACTTCACAATGGTATATTACAATACAATGTTAGGAAGTACTTTAAAAACTGCAGGAAACGTTCGAAAAACGAGCAGAGCGAGTTCTTTATTTTCCGAGATTTTGTAATGTACTTCACAATGGTATATTACAATACAATGTTAGGAAGTACTTTAAAAACTGCAGGAAACGTTCGAAAAACGAGCAGAGCGAGTTCTTTATTTTCCGAGATTTTGTAATGCACTTCACAATGGTATATTACAATACAATGTTAGGAAGTACTTTAAAAACTGCAGGAAACGTTCGAAAAACGAGCAGAGCGAGTTCTTTATTTTCCGAGATTTTGTAATGTACTTCACAATGGTATATTACAATACAATGTTAGGAAGTACTTTAAAAACTGCAGGAAACGTTCGAAAAACGAGCAGAGCGAGTTCTTTATTTTCCGAGATTTTGTAATGTACTTCACAATGGTATATTACAATACAATGTTAGGAAGTACTTTAAAAACTGCAGGAAACGTTCGAAAAACGAGCAGAGCGAGTTCTTTATTTTCCGAGATTTTGTAATGCACTTCACAATGGTATATTACAATACAATGTTAGGAAGTACTTTAAAAACTGCAGGAAACGTTCGAAAAACGAGCAGAGCGAGTTCTTTATTTTCCGAGATTTTGTAATGCACTTTACAATGGTATATTACAATACAATGTTAGGAAGTACTTTAAAAACTGCAGGAAACGTTCGAAAAACGAGCAGAGCGAGTTCTTTATTTTCCGAGATTTTGTAATGCACTTCACAATGGTATATTACAATACAATGTTAGGAAGTACTTTAAAAACTGCAGGAAACGTTCGAAAAACGAGCAGAGCGAGTTCTTTATTTTCCGAGATTTTGTAATGCACTTCACAATGGTATATTACAATACAATGTTAGGAAGTACTTTTAAAAAATGCAGGAAACGTTCGAAAAACGAGCAGAGCGAGTTCTTTATTTTCCGAGATTTTGTAATGTACTACACAAACGTGGATTGTACAACATTTTTTGCGCGGTAATATTTTTAAAATTGCAATTACAATATATTTTGCATTAAAAATTTAGAGCAATATTATTCCAAAGCCTTCGCAAAACTGCACTGTAATGGGTAGCCTATATTTCAGTATAATTATGAAGATTGGTTTCCCTAGCAACAAGGCCTAACAAAACAGCTGTAAATACAACAAAAACACGATCGTGTAATAAAGATTAGAAGCTTTAATATAATGCAACAAACCATGTCATATTGTATAATATATGTGATAAAAAACTAATGTCAGCCCACTAGGGCGTTAAAGCATGTATCAAAATAAGCATAATATTAGATTCGAAACACGCATTGCTTCTGGAGATTATCTCTGGGTTTAATGTAATATTGAAAATTTCAGTATTAAATTTTACTTAAAGAAGTAACTCGCCGCTCTTAATAATATATACATTGACGCAGCTGTTTTCCAAAAGCAGAAAATCTAAGCAATCATTTTAAATTGAGAAATTTAAGTTAGACACTAACTTATTTTTTGGCAACCAAATTAACCCTTCAGATTCTGAAGTTCTACAAAAAGTCTTTTACGAACTGCAAAAGGTAACAGGAAATTACAGTTTAAATATATCATAGCCCAAGTCCAAAGTCATAGGCTTTGAAGACAAACATCCGGTTAGAACAGAAATAGAATGAAACGGAAACATAATTGAAAAAATTATCAGTTTTAATTTTATGGGCTGTCTCATTTCATAAGATGAAGTCAGAGATTTAGAACAAAAACGATCTAAATAGCAGTATATGTGTGACGCTATAGAACATTGAAAAAAAAAAAAACTAGAAAGTATACTACTCTGAAATTTTAGAGAGTTTTAATTGTTCAGTTGTAACATATGACGTCGAGGATTGGACTCTTAACAGATTAAAAAATAAATTGAATCTGCCGAGATGCCATTTCTAAGACGAATAATGGGAGTCTCTTTAAAAGACAACGTACGTCATATTTAAAGGGATCATGTGAATATTTAGAGATTGCACAGTAAAGAAAATAGGGTTGAAATTGTCGAATTCTGTAATTTTGTGCCAATCATTACCAAATTTTGACCACATACTGCTACTAGTGACAGCTAACGTTATGTGGAATTTTAATCTAAGTCAATTAGTTTTAGTTATTTACAAGTTTGTTTTTAATAGTTTCACAAAACATAGGGTATCCCTTGTGTTACAATTTTAGATTTTATTAACTATAAACTTGCGCATACATGTGTACTAAATACAAAATAGATAGAGTTTTGTTGCGTGTAAAATAACGCAAAAAAAAAAAAACCTTGGATTTTCTGATTTTGATGTAAAAAAGTTTGCTGTTGTTTCAACATGTGGAAACGTACAGCAATATGCAAGTGACGTCAAAACCCAAACCATTTAAAAATATTTCTGTATATTACAACAAGTTCTGTAAGTTTCGTGTGAATCAGATAAGATTTTTTTTTGCAAGGAGCATGTTATATATGAAAAAATGTTGACAATTTTAAAGCGAGAAAAATGAGATCAAAGTTGTTTTCTGTATATGTACATGCTGCGTCGTTGTCTTTTAAAAATATCCGAAAGGAGCTTCAAACATGGCAGATTGGCAAAATGATAACATTTGAGCCGTTGAGAGCAGAAGTGGTGTAAGTCAAAAATGGTTAAAGGAAATATTCTGTAAAATACAGCGCAAAGTAGCAATTAATGCTCAATTTATTTAAACCATTAGTAGTCAGTGGATAGCACGAAGGACATATTAATTGCTACTTTGCGCTGTATATTACAGAATTTTTACTTTAAACCTCATTAACCAATTTTGACTTACACACTTTTGCTCTGAACTGCTGATTTTTAAAGAGAGAAGATTGAAATATTTTTGAAATAAAATAGAAAATACAGTTAATAAACATTTCGAAATTTCAGCCCCATCTATAGTGAAGTTCACGTAAGTGTGGTTCCTAAAAATCTAATTTGGCCGTCTCTTCAGTGTTGCCAACTAATACCAGATATCACCAAAGAGGGTGAAATCAGAATGCTACGTACTAAATAATAATAATAATAATAATAATAATAATAATAATAATAATAATAATAATAATAATAACATAATAATAATAATACAGTATTAACAATAACAATGTCTTGTTTATTTACCACATCTCATCTTTATGTTGCGATGTGTTTCCTAAATAGTTCAATAATAATATGAAACAGTGTATTTTCCTCCTGGATTTGTCACATATTATGTATGTTTTTTATTTTTTTATTTTATTTGGTTATTTTACGACGCTTTATCAACATCTAGGTTATTTAGTGTCTGAATGAAATGAAGGTGATAATGCCGGTGAAATGATTCCGGGGTCCAACACCGAAAGTTACCCAGCATATTATGTTGGTAATTACTATTAGTATGATCTGATATTAAAATTTATTTTGTCTGATAACATGAAATTCATTGCTTTGACTAAACAGTTTACGATTCATGAGGCCTAACCTAGAATAGTAATATGCGTTACAAGAGCGGTATGTTGACGTTTTCATGTTCGAGGAAAAGATTGAAAAAGCGAAACGTAGTTGAGGTTTTTTAATTTCCGAGAACATGAAAATAAACATACCGCTCGTGTATCGTACATTATTTTGTGCGAAGATCGTTTACTACATACCTGAAAGAGGAATTTCTAATTAGTTGCAATGAAATCTCCATCTTGGTTTCTGTTCAGTGACGGAAACTTTGGAAAACAAATATATCTATCTTCAACATTGTTCCTATAAAATGTTTTCTGTGTTTACTATACTGCAGCAGGCCGTGATATACGTCTGTCTTTTTTCCCCCCCCCAGTCTATGATGAGTCTGGAATCTTGTTGATTTTTTCACGGCTTCCTTAATGTTACTTGCATTACAAATGCAGTAACGTTTGTGGTGTTGTAAAGTTTACTTAATTTTTGCAAATATTTAAAAACAATAATTAACAGTGCAATTTAGGTGAAATTGCAGTGGTAAGTTTTCAATTCATAATTATTACTATATTGAAGGTCTTTAAAAATAATATGTTAAAAGCCTAAAGCAGTAAAATGAATATGACGCTTAAGCGGTAAGAATAGGGAAATTGTTATGTGTGTTACGTTGGGAATACTGAATGTGGTATTTCACACTTACCGCGTATTGGTTTTGTGCGGAAAGCAAGCAAATACGCACAATCTCGCACAAATATATTTACTTGCTTGCATTTTCATTAGTTTCCTTTACTGCAAATCGAAATTGTTGCTGCTAACACAACATTTAGAAAATAACTGCCAGTTATAGTATTTGTCAGTACCCGAAATTTGAAACGAGGTTGGTAAAGAAAATTTAACCTGAGAGCTAGAAAATCACTATAATCCACTAGCATATGTAGTAATAGGGGAAGAATGGTTAGGTTTCACCCTTACGGTATTAAGTAAGGTGATCCGTAATATAACGTTAAATGGTGTCAACATATACAAAGAATGGATCTATGTACGTAGTTGGATTAAACAAATTTTTATAACAATCGCCACAGAACGACGCTTTGTTGGAAGACCAAGAATACGGTGGGAGAGAGTCTTTTAGACAGAACAGACTTTGTGTATTCTTGCAGCTGGATAAGGCAGTAACAAGTCTAAAGGTCTCTTTCCATTTCATTCTATCCCTTGTCTGAAAATCATACGCCATACGTGTAATATTTTCATTACTTCATTAATCATATGGATTAGCTGCTGTTATACAGAGTGATTTATATAGAACTGACACATTTCTTTCATTAATTGTTTCAAAACGAATTGTACTAGCGACAACTTATTATACCTAAAATGTAGAGGAATTTTTTGAGATTATTTACCTCTATAGCAAATGTTGAAAATGTCCTCCATCCTGCATAAGGCACAACTCAACACGTCGTTCCATGTTACTGGCCACTCGTTGGAGGACTCTGTTGTCAGTAGCTTGAATCTCCTGTGTGATGTTGTGCTTCAGATCGTCCAATGTCTGGGGACGTGTGGCGTAAACCCTGTCTTTTAAGTAACCCCATAGAAAGAAGTCCGGCGTTGTCAAATCCGGAGATCTCGGTGGCCACAGGTTCCTGGAAATTATTCGGTCGTCACATAACCGGATAAATGGGACCATGCTTCATCTGTGAACCATGTGATGGACAATATGGCGGGATTTTGCACAATGAACGTCTGAAACCAACGACAATAATTCAATCTTTTATCCTTATCTGGTTCCTGTAGCTGATGAACAACCGTAACCCTATATGGCTTTAGGTTCTCTGACACATTGAGTAGGTGTACCCTGTCTCCTGCGACAAACGTCTTAATGATTTTTAGGGTGACTGCTCCAGCCGTGCTCTTACGTCAACAACAGCCGTGGGAAGCCTAGATGAACGATGCTTGCCCTTTTCACTCACCAGAGATCCAGTTGTTTCCAATTTGTTTACCAGTCCCAGTATTGTGTTTCTTTTGGGAGGATTGCGAACACCAAATTCTCTCTGGTATGCCCTTTGAGTAGCTGTAATTGAATTCGTAATCCAGTATTGCTTCACAAGGAAGAGTCGTTGATTTAATGTGTACTGCATTTTCACGTTGACACATAATGTCGAAAACAGCTGCCAACAATAGGAATAAAACATAAACATCTGCGCACCTAGTGACAAGGAATCGAAACTCCAGAACATTCTGCTTAATTTGGTGCTAAAATTGGATCATTGAATGAATTTCCAACGGAATAATTAAAGAAAGAAATGTGTCAGTTCTATATAAATCACTCTGTAGATACTCATGCGCCATGGTTTGAAAACCTTTCATGTTTACACTTTCATTGTATGCAACACGCATATTAAAATTTAACGTCATGAAAGGAGACACGATGTGCTTAGAACGCATTACTCGAACAACATGGACTACATTCTGTGTAGTAAGGCTAGTACGAAGCGCTAGAATTCGATACGTTGATCAAAGGCACGATTTAATTATTATAGCAGTTAATCCCCAGGAAACGGGTTCACTTGGAGTGTGTGCAACAGTGCGATGTATTGTGATAAGACTCTATTCTGCACAAGTAGAAATTGTCGTCTCCAGAATGCAATATTATGCAGAAGAGGAGGTATTTCAGACAAAGAATGAAATGCTATATAGACGAAATGATGTTCAAAATTACTGCACTTCATCTTCAGACATACTCTAGATGGTGCACGATGCTTGAAGGGGCGAAAAAATAGTTTGAGTTGGCGGAATAGTCGACGAGGATATGTGGGAAGTAGTGTCCCAGTTTAAACCTTGCATTCAGTAGCATTACTTTAGGAAGTATACTCTGCCCTTTTGACTTGAGGGAATAAATTGCAAGATAGAAATAGATTTCTTTTCTGTTCTTTAATTTGACTCTTTCGATTACGTCCTGATATCGTTGCATACTGCACATAGAGGGTGAATCACAAAGTTCTACCGCCATTAATGGAGCATTTTGCTGAAGTGCTTTGGAATATATTTTCCCAATGAAGTTTTTTCTTCTCTCATGTAATTCAGGAATAATCTTTAATTTTCTAAACTTTTGGTGTGAATAGAGCTCTCAGATGTCAGTGCATGCGCTTACCTTGCCATAATTCAATCGAGCCAATTGGCTAGTCTTTTATATTGAGACAACTCATCCTGCCTAAGGTATTTCCGTGGTTTTCCTAAGTCGCTAAGACAAATGTCGGGATGGACCCTAAGAGAAAAGGGCCACGGACTTACATGCCCTTTCCTATAAAGTTCCCCAGTTTCTGATAAAACGACGTAAATGCCCTGGTTCAGCTTCTGTAAAATACTCGTTGCATGGGCGAGGTTACTCGTCTCTAGTCGCATTGCGGGAGGACAGAGATCCTTTCAATTTGCAGATTTAAAATTCGCGGCGTCTTTTCCGACGGCCTTCACTTGCCTTAGTCATCGAACAGTAGACGAATGAGGGTCGTAGTGATAGTTAATTACTTAACGAGGCCCTTTTATTGAAGTTATTTTAAGCAGTTGTATAATATTACGTAGACGTTCAATTCCTAACAGAAATTAATGTTTCAGAAAAGAGCTAAGACAGCCCAGCCACTAGCCTTTACAGAGGGGCGAGTAGAAGCGGATGAGGGAAACCGGGATGCGACGTAGGCAAACGAACGACAGTATCTGTGCGAAAATATGATTCAATATTGAAAGCTTTCGTCACTGGAAAACCGGAACACATTTCTGGAACGTACTATACTCACTAACTCAGTACTGTTTACTATGACCGTAAGGCGACTTTGACTACATACGCGACCTTGGTTCTGTGTGGAGGACGATTGAAAGTTTATTAGTAGAGGGGGTGGGAGTGTAGTACTGCACATTCAAAAACTCGGGTACAATAAAAATTGAAATAAAAATAAAATGATCCTGTATTTTGTTAACACGAATCATGTCGGATTTTTTTCCTCACCTACATCACCCTCGTTCAAATCTTTATCCTGGCCGCAACTTAGTAACCGTAGAACACTTCATTCGCTCTCTCTTCTGTTTCGAGTTCTCCACACTTCTACTCCAAATTATCTTCGTTCCCGGTTTAACTACTTATCCTCCAGTCACAATCTAAGCACCAGGTCACAGGAGAGCCAAATCCTAGCAATTCCTGCCCATAGAACATCCCACTATTCATCCTCTTTTACTGTCTCAGTTCCCCGTGAATGGAATTCTCTACCTCAGAAGATTAGGGGCTGCCAGACAATAACCACTTTCAAGAAAAGGCTAAACGATTTCTTACGGGCGCAGTCAAATTGAAATTATACTTGTGATCGAGCTTAATAATTTAATTTAATTTAGATATGACTATTATTATTATTATTATTATTATTATTATTATTATTATTATTACTTACTTTCTTACAAATGGCTTTTAAGGAACCCGAAGGTTCATTGCCGCCCTCACATAAGCCCGCCATCGGTCCCTATCCTGTGCAAGATTAAGCCAGTCTCTATCATCATACCCCACCTCCCTCAAATCCATTTTAATATTATCCTCCCATCTACGTCTCGGCCTCCCTAAAGGTCTTTTTCCCTCCGGTCTCCCAACTAACACTCTATATGCATTTCTGGATTCGCCCATACGTGCTACATGCCCTGCCCATCTCAAACGTCTGGATTTCAAGTTCCTAATTATGTCAGGTGAAGAATACAATGCGTGCAGTTCTTTGTTGTGTAACTTTCTCCATTCTCCTGTAACTTCATCCCGCTTAGCCCCAAATATTTTCCTAAGCACCTTATTCTCAAACACCCTTAACCTATGTTCCTCTCTCAGAGTGAGAGTCCAAGTTTCACAGCCATATAGAATAACCGGTAATATAACTGTTGTTATTATTATTATTATTATTATTATTATTATTATTATTATTACATAATTATTTTATTGGTGTTGTGAAGACGAAAAGAATTATCATTGTATTATATTAATTATGTATTATATTGTCTTGTATTTGTAGTATTGTATTGCTTTGAATTGTATTGTATTGTATTAATTATGTTATATTCATAGCACTGTAGTAATTTTTTATCATACTGGTTGAGTGGAAGAGAAGGCCGAATGGCCTTAACTCTGCCAGTTAAAATGAACCATTATTATTATTAAACCATTATTATTATCATATCGTATTTTCTTATCGCGAATCGTATCGTGTTTTTCCTCATATGCATTACATCATATTTTGTTATCACGAATCATATCGTACTTTATATTGTATCATATACCTATCATACCGTATTTTATATTATGCCATGCATCATTTCATATTGCATATTAGATATTACACGAAATATGTCGTTTCCTACATTATACATGTCATATACTCTATCGTATTATAAATCGTGTTGTATCATATTATATCAAATTATACATAATACTGTATCATCTAAATCCTACTGTAACATCGTGTCATCGTTATAATTTATCATACTATATCATCTAACACGATCTAATTCATCATCTACAGCACCATAATCATCATCATCATCATCATCATCATCATCATCATCATCATCATCATTGTACATTGAATTATTTTCTAGGCCTGAGCCGAAAATCGTAGGTATTCTTAAGCCGAAGTTCGTGCCTATGGGTTTTTTTTTTTTTTCGGAATACTGTCAATTTTCTTACTGTCGCTACATTTCTCTTTCATCTGTAGATCAAATAGATAAACCTAGTTGAACTGTTAACATTGATGTGTCCATCAATCTAATGCCCAAACCCACATGTTACATTTACCCATCGATGAGAAATATTTAGCGCACCGCTCACTGAACAGTTAGATCGTCGGATTTCAATACTGGAGACGCGAGTTCAAATCCCGGAAAATCTGGTTGGATTTGTGGTGGACAAGTACTGTGCAATAGCAATAGGGAACTACTACACGTACCGTACTATCTTCTCCTAAAACATGAACTGACATGGCGAGCGTTAAGGCTGGTTCACAATAAACCGGAAACGAGAATCGGAACGAAAACGAAAACGGTAAAATTGTTAAAATGTGTACATTTAAATATGAGCATTCACAATTAACGAAAAGCTTGCCGGAGCCCGGGATCGGGAACGGAGAGTTGGCCAAGTTTCAATTTCGGCGTTCACGTTTCCGATCACAGCCCACTAGATTCATTCTATTGCCACCTAATAGTAATATGCGTTACAAGAGCGGTATGTTGACGTTTTCATGGTCGAGGAAAAGATTGAAAAAGCGAAACGTAGTTGAGCTTTTTTAATTTCCGAGACAATGAAAACAAACATACCGCTCTTGTATCGTACATTATTTTGTGCGAAGATCGTTTATTGCATACCTGAAAGACGAATTTCTAATTAGTTGCACTGAAATCTCCATGTTGGTTTCTGTTTAATGACGGCAACTTCGGAAAACCAAAATATCTTTCTTCAACATTGTTGCTATAAAATGTTTTCTATGTTTACTATACTCCAACAGGCCGTGATATACGTCTGTCTTTTTTTTCCCCCAATCTATAAAAGCGAACTTAAAACAAACGGTAAGGTTATGTAATGATTTATTTTTTATTTTAATATTTTAACAATATTATTTATATAACATATTGCAGTAATAACATCGGCATCTGGAATCTTGTTGATTTTTTCACGGCTTCCTTAATGTTACTTGTATCAGGAATGCAATAAGTTTCGTGGAGTAGTAGACTTTACTTAATTTTTGCAAATATTTAAAAACAATAATTAACATTGCAATTTAGATGAAATTGCAGTGGTAAGTTTCCAATTTATAATTATTATTATGTTAAACGTCTTTAAAAATAATATGTTAAAAGCCTAAAGCAGTAAAATGAATGTCGCGCTTAAGCGGTAAGAAGAGGGAAATTGTTATGTGTGTTACGTTGGGAATACTGAATGTGGTATTTCACACTTACCGCGTATTGGTTCTGTGCGGAAAACAAGCAAATACGCACGATCTCGCACATAAGCTATTTTGTGGTCGTATATTTTGTAGCAAGAAGACCGTGACATAACCTATGCATTATTTTGTTCTGTGCTTTGCATCATGGAGCAAGTTTTATTTGATGAGAGTCTAATATTGATTGTTGAGGAAAATCCTCACGTTTACGATAAGCGGCGCACCTCGTATAAAGATGAGAAATAGCTGCATCTTTGAACACCGATCGTAAGTTAATCATATTTTATTACTGTATTGGTTGTATTACACACTGCATATTCATGGTTCAATTCAATAACTACTGTTGTGTTCATTTTTGTTCTATTACAAATGTTTCTTCTCTAATTATTTTACGTCATGGTAGACTTAAAATAGGTTGTGATAATAAAGATGCATGGACATATTTATAGTACCGTACCTAATGAAATGTTTCAGTTGAAATTTCGAAGTTGGTTAACCTGTGTTTATGTTGCTTGCCTTGTACTCATGAAAGAACGCCATTGATCAATAATCATACACAAATAACATCAGAATGCGTAATATGACTTTGTGCGAGATCGTGCGTATTTGCTTGGTTTCCGCACAAAACCAATGCGCGGAAAGTCTAAAATTCCACATTCAGAATTCCCAACCTAACACACATAACAATTTCCCTCTTCTTACCGCTGAAGTGACATATTGATTTGACTGCTTTAAGCTTTTAACATATTATTTTTAGAGACGTTCAATATAGTAATAATTATAAATTGGAAACTTACCACTGCAAATTCACCTAAATTGCACTATTAATTATTGTTTTTAAATATTTGCAAAAATTAAGTAAACTCTACAACTGCACTAAAGTTACTGCATTCGTGATGCAAACAACATTAAGGAAGCCGTGAAAAAATCAACAAGATTCCAGACTCATCATAGACTGGGGGGGAAAAAAAAAGACAGACGTATATCACACAGAAAACATTTTAAAGCAACAATGTTGAAGATAGATATTTTTGTTTTGCAAATTTGCCGTCATTGAACAGAAACCAAGATGGAGATTTCATTGCAACTAATTAGAAATTCCTCTTTCGGGTATGTAATAAACGATCTTCGCACAAAATAATGTACGATACACGAGAGGTATGTTTTCTTTCAATTCTCGGAAATTAAAAAAGTTCAACTACGTTTCGTTTCTTCAAACTTTTCCTCGAACATCAAAACTACAACATACCGCTCTTGTAACGCATATTACTATTACATATCGTTATTGACATGCATATCGATATGCATAGTCGTCTACGTTCTCGGTTTATTGTGAATCAAAAATTTTCATATTCACGTCCTCTGCTTCCCGTTTTCATTCTGGTTCTCGTTCCCGGTTTATTGTGAACCAGCCTTTACATGGAACAAGTAGCCATCACTGGAGTTAACATCCATGCTTGAGTATTCGGATGTGACACCAGTCAACACTCAATCAATGTTTTTCTTAAAAGAATTCGGCCAAGTCGAACTGCCGTACCGTTGAATCTGGAAGTTCACGAAAAGACGCAACAGCCACCTATTTCTCGTGGAGTATCTATGATTCAGACTTAAAACATACAGCGCCATATGTAATGCAAAATATCGGTTAAAAGTCTGAATGGAATTTCGTTCGATTTTACATATTTTAAAACTTGTCTGTTTAACGACAGTATTGAGAAATCTGGAATTTTATTGCACGATACTGGAGCCAGAGTTTAAGAACCTCGGATGAAATAGTGCCCTTACGTAAAAAGGGAGAACGGAATTGGGAAAGCGACTGTCTTCTTTTTCGTTTTGCTCTGAGTTGCAAACGGCCCGTGGTGTGAAGTGTAGCGTTTCTTGGCGCTACGTCCTCTAGCAAAAGTTGGAATATAAAACAATTGAAAGCGGCATCTCATTCAATTGCCAAGAACTCTTTTATTATTTCTGCCTAACTTCTGTATGGACATCTCTATGTCCTCGAGAAGCAGTGCTGCCGACCTTTACGGAATAAAAATGTGTAGTCCACTGGCAAAAGGTCGGTAGATCAATAATGAAATGGTAGCTATATTAAAATATAAGCATTGGTACATACAGGATGAAACATAATTCGTGTATATGCAAGCCACCAGCAATTTACCATTGCAAAGTATGTCCAAATTATTCTTTCCGAAAATTGCGCCCGGACCCTAATTTCCGAGAAAATTGCTGTAAACTACACACATTCCATTGACAAAACCGTGTTCGATGTCAAGTATATATGCTTGTATATAGGCGAAAATCTCCAAGTTAATTATTGAAATACTGTATCATATTTCTTATTTTTTTCTACGATACTGCGTAAAATTGAATTTTACCCATTGTTATCAGTGCGTAAAGAAGTAAGTAATCACTTTACGCATTGCTATTCATTTTACGCACTGCCAAAAACAATACAATATTCAGTGTACAAACTTCATTCAATAAGAAATGATTGCATTAAATCCATATTTTATGACGTAAATATTACACGTAACACAAGTAACAAATTTAACATTCGTATTTTCATTTTAGCCCGTATTATTCTGAAGTTACATTTTTAGTAGACTGCTCATTGCAACAAGATACAGCATTCAACTTTTCCTATTAGCTTTGTTGACTATATAGTCTGTTTAGACGGCCATGAAATCGTGTTATTCGGTTGAGAAGCTTTTGTCATTTCGGCTGCTGTCAAAAAATCTGAAAGTTCGAATTTATAAAACAGTTATATTACCGGTTGTTCTGTATTGTTGTTGAACTTGGACTCTCACTTTGATAAACGAACGGAAATTAAGGATGTTTGAGAATAAGGTTCTTAGGAAAATATTTGGGGCTAAGAGGGATGAAGTTACAGGAGAATGGAGAAAGTTATACAACACAGAACTGCACGCATTGTATTCTTCACCTGACATAATTAGGAACATTAGATCCAGACGTTTGAGATGGGCAGGGCATGTAGCACGTATGGGCGAATCCAGAAATGTATATAGAGTGTTAGTTGGGAGGCCGGAGGGAAAACGACCTTTGGTGAGGCCGAGACGTAGATGGGAAGATAATATTAAAATGGATTTGAGGGAGGTGGGATATGATGATAGAGAATGGATTAATCTTGCACAGGATAGGGACCGATGGCGGGCTTATGTGAGGACGGCAATGAACCTGCCTGCTCCATAAAAGTCATTTGTAAGTAAGTAAGTAAATCTCTACATTTTCTCTAGTGTTTGGTACATGAGTATTCAGCACACAAATTTAGTCGTATTTGAGAAAAAATTTGGAGAAACCCTGTTATAACGGCACGGTTCAAAAGACTTTTCAAACATGTTGAAATTATTTCATTAAGTAGATATTCATGGGTATGAAATATGGATTTGAGTGTAACACTAGTACTTTTAGACATGGAGATATACTCAATAGATTTCTTGGATATGTAACCACAGTCTATTTTATATATATATATATATATATATATATATATATATATATATATATATATAGTCACGAAGCTTGAGTTTTGAGGGTGCTAGGAGCAATTGACTGTGCCGGTACTATTTCGCATTGTCTGTAATGAGGCGATATTAGCGATCCTAGTGGTTAGCAACTATCTATGGATGCATATTTATTACGTATTGAGCTTCGTGACTGTTTATACTAGACTGTGCTGTAACTTTACATGGAATGTGATGCTTCATTACTGAATGAAGATCATTACATGTAGGCCTACTTACTTTAAAGAATGTATTTGTCAGTTTGCATATATCACTACATCCTTTGAAAGAACAAAAAAGTTTTATCTGTTCATAAGACAAATAAATTGGTATGGATTTTCTGTTTGCACAATCGCTTCTTTACACCTGTTGCACTCGAGAGTATCAGTTATTCTCTTTGCAAAAAAGCCAGTGCATATTGAACAATATTTTCAAGAAACGATGTAAGTTCGAATAAAATCACATTCTGCATTGCTTCGAAGGCATGGAGAACAATCTAGTTTTCTGCACATTGAATTATCTTTGCAGTTACAGTAGTCCTAGTGCTTAGAAAAGCAAAATATTGTGAAATAAGCTACTCGTGCTTCCCTACTAAACACAGAGGGAGGCAACTGTTAATTTCATTAAAAATGAGATGATGTGTAGGAATTCTGTGGCATATTTTGCATCCCATACCAGAGTTTAATGGTCGTATCGAGGCTGTAAATACCTTAAAAATGATGTACTATTAGAGGGTATGTGTATTTGCATACATCTTATACCAGGCTTTTTAGTGTAATTATCTGAGAACTAATTAGATTTCAGTTGCCTCAATTTCATCTCTTTCTTCTATCATAGATCATGGTTACTTGGAGGCATAGGATAAGGTTGCCAGATTTTTTTTTCACAATTTCCTGGTACAGATACCGACATACTGCGAAACCCCCGATAATACATGCCCGTTTGTTACGCTAACCCGTATTATACGCTCTTTTCGTCCGGTCCCTTGACATCCCTATATAAAACCATGTAAATTCCACCGCTTAATATGCTCATCATCCCGTTTAATACACTCTTTCATATGCTGAAAATTCTAAAATATCGTACTTTAAAGGATACTGAGGAAATTTTCCTGGACTTCTACATTTACCACTAGCGCCCACATATTCAAGGATTTGAAGGAGTCTTTATTTGGTGAATACAATAGAATGGAATGCGACCCTTGAGTACCTGCAAGACTACTGTATCCAGAGCCTGTCCTTCTTGCTGGCAGTTTTAAATCGCATTGTCAGTGATGACCGACGAAGACGAAGAAGAAGCGGTAGACATTCCAAATTCTTCTCGCAACGAAGCCCTTGCCGCGGTATCTGTGATTCGTAGATTCGTTAATATTTTAGTAATCAAATTACTGATGTCATTTCCGATTTAAATCGAGTGGAAAATGAAATTTATTCATAGTACTGGATCATGTGCAAAAAAGAAAACAATTTTTAACTTTTTTAATAAAGGGGCACTTTAATTGATAATTAAAAAAAATTCAAAATTCAAATTTATTCATAATTTACATTTGAAATGGTACATTTGAATAGATACCCGAAATGAGTATATGCTCGTGCTCGGGTACAGTCCAGTAGTCTACATAAATTTTACAGAAATGAATAATAATGTTGACGATAAAAATAATAGTAACAATAACAATAATAGAATAACAGTGACGGAGATAATACAAAGATAGTAATACAAATTAATTAATAAATTAATAATAATAAAATAAAAATATTAGCAATAATAAAATAATAACTAAGATTAATAACATAAAATATAAAACCACTTAGCGAAAGTTAACGCAACTTATATAAGCATATGAAGAGTTCGCGGAAAAAACGATGAATGTCACATTTCTGTTAAGGATTAGATAATGATCTAATTGAGTCTGTAACTGCAAGATGTAGTGTTGTTTCTATAGAAAATAAAGGAAAGGATTACTGTATTCGTGGTGATAATTCTCCTTTTTACCATTTTTCAT
Organism: Periplaneta americana; assembly: GCF_040183065.1. Taxonomy (NCBI): domain Eukaryota; kingdom Metazoa; phylum Arthropoda; class Insecta; order Blattodea; family Blattidae; genus Periplaneta; species Periplaneta americana. The sequence continues at coordinate 23,507,646 of NC_091127.1, read as the reverse complement.
AAGAACAACATTACATTTCGCAGTGATCCATTGAGTTAGATAATGACATCAACCTTAAGAAAACTGTGACATTCATAATTTTTCCCGCGAACTCTTCATATAATAACCAGAAAAAAATAACGAACTCGAAATCAACAAAAAAGTTCGTTGTATCGCAGACGACAGCAACCGGAGTATTTATATTGTTTATTCATTATTGGTAGGAGGGGGGGGACCCGAAAGTCTATATCCTTACGTTCTCTTCGAATCTTCTAACATACAATTTTCAAAATACAATTTCTTGTATACTATTTGAGCTAGAATCCTGTAACAAAAACCACTGACATTCCAATTTACTCTAGTTTAATTTTTTTCATGCCAATAGGCATTGTTCCATTAAAAAAAAAGTATGTTGTGTAAAAAAGTGCACTTTCTCATACTTATTAAAATCTGTGTATGGGCTACAAATACGAGCCCTTGTCTATAATTCAAAATCACTTTCCATTTCAGAAATATTTGCGGTGCAAGTTTTAGGGTTTTAAGTGACTCACTCTGTATATATAAAGTGTTTTATATGGTTCTGACTTACTTTATATGCGTCCAAGTAATAAATCGTAGGTGTGTGATTTTTCATAGGTCTACACTCTCTGGGTCCAATAAATTCAAAATCTCTATTGCATATTACAATTACCTAGCTGTTTTATTCTTTTTATAAATAATGAATAAATGTATTAAATAGCATCACTAATAAATGGACGCTACAGAATTTAATTTTCTGTTGCTAATGAGGCCTTTAAATGCTTAAAGAACTTGCTAGACGAATGAAACCTCCAGATATTTTGTCTGTGTATTTAGTGAACTTCACTGTTTCTTCACATACTTTGAATTCTTGTAATTCCAATATTTCATTAAAGAATTCCAGTCCTCAGCAACAGAATTACTTAGTCTAAACTGCAGCCCAACACGTTTCTGTTTGTACCAATGAATATGTTTGGAAGTTAATTTACTCCCTTCCCTAGCCTCTAACATTCAGCGCTTTGAAGTTAAAGAGGGTGTCCTCATATTACCACTTAACTGCACCAGCTTGTTATAAGTTACTTTCTCTCAGCAAGACAATTGCGTACAAGTTTAATCATAGTCTATGACAGCATCATGAGTGTAAAATAGCAATACATTTCTCTGTGATTATAGGGTGTGGTGGAAATTGGTTCTCAGTTTGCATTATATGAATTTGTGCCCAAGCCTTGTGTATTATACATTCCTGCTTGATTAATAAAATGTTACTGCACCTACAGTGACACCAATTTTTTTGCAATTGTTCAAATGTTATGTTATGTTTTATTTAACAACGCTCGCAACTGCAGAGGTTATATCAGCGTCGCCGGATGTGCCGGAATTTTGTCCCGCAGGAGTTCTTTTACATGCCAGTAAATCTACTGACATGGGCCTGTCGCATTTAAGCACACTTAAATGCCATCGACCTGGCCCGGGTTCGAACCCGCAACCTTGGGCATAGAAGGCCAACCAGGTCGACCGCAATTGTTCAATACATAGTCCTTGTAGCTCTCAGTGAGTCAACAGAAAGAAATAGTCGCAAGGAATTTTCCAGTTATCCATAACTGTAGACCAGGCCTGGACGCTATTAACTCAATCGAGTCACTGCACTCAAAATAATTTAATTTCCTTTAGTAGTTTTCACTTGGTGTAACTAGTACCTGCTCCATTCATTCGTGCGCGTTTTTTTAGTTGGTTATTTAACGACGCTGTATCAGCTACGAGGTTATTTAGCGTCGATGAGATTGGTGATAGCGAGATAGAATTTGGCGAGATGAGGCTGAGAATTCGCCATAGATTACCTGGAATTCACCTTACGGTTGGGGAAAACCTCGGAAAAAACCCAACCAGGTAATCGGCCCACGCGGGGATCGAACCCGCGCCTGAGCGCAACTTTAGACCGGCAGGCAAGCGCCTTAACCGACTGAGCCACGCCGGTGGCTGCGTTCTTTTTATTGTTGCATGTTTTATTAATGCTTTCAAACATTTAGCTGCTACAATTATTCTACAGGGTGAGTCAGAAGTCAGGAACCATAGTGTTATTCACTCAGCATGATTGAGGAGAACTCAAACTTCGCAACGTCAATTCTTTTCACTGACGAGGCGTACTTTTATGTGAACGGTGAGGTCAACATGCAGAATTGGCGACTGTGAAGTGACATCAGTCTCAGTTGGACAGATGCGTGCAAGATGCAGGGCGCGGAGAAAATAATGTCGAATATGAGGTGGGAGGGTCATTGATCCATTTTTAATCGATGGTAACTTATCCGCCGAGGAATATAAGACTCTCTTAGAGGAGTTTGTTTTGCCATCAGTTCTCAATGAGGACAACGAGCTTTCTACAATGTTTCAGTAGAATAGTACCCCACCGCATCATGGTTTAATGAATAATACACACATGCAGATGTACCGCCATCTTGCAACTGTTGCTTCTTTGTTTCGCTTGTAGCTTTAAGTACCTTGTTAAAAAATGTTGGTCGCTATTACTGACTTCCTCGCGGTAACAACTTTTTCGGTCATATTGCTTAGACTTTGATTCTACATTTAAAATCTAACTAGCTTGCCTGTCCGTCTATTCTTGGGTGGTTTATCATAAATGTCGCTTTTTAAACATGTAGTCTTGTTTATTATTTTAATCCTTTATTTATCGAAGTTTTATCACCATCTTGGTTATTTAGAGTCAGTCGATGGAGTTGGTGATGGCGAGATGGCATTTGGCGAGATAAATCTAAGGATTTGCCATGGAATTACCTGGCATTCGACCTAAGTTGGAAACTTGGGATAAAATCAACCAGGTAATCAACCCAAGAGGGATTCGATCCCAAGCCGGTGCGTAGTCTAGATTTGGTAGGCGGATGCTTTGTCGCCTGAGTTATGCGGTGTCCCAGTGTGTTTTTAAATTTTTTCATTCGTAATTTTACGACGACGCTTTATCAACGTCTGTGGTTATTTAGCGTCTGAATGAGAGGAAGGAGATAATGCCGACAAATGAGTCCAGGGTCCAGCGCCGAAAGTTACCCAACGTTTGTTCTTAATGGATTGAGTGAAAACCTCGGAAAAACCTCAACCAGGTAATATGTTCCAACCAGGATTTGAACCCGGGCCACCTCTTTTCATGGTTAGCCATGCTAACCGTTACTCCACAGCGGTGACTCCCAATATGTGTTCGTAAATTTGATTAATTTTGTAGAATAATGCATTTTCGTAGTTTTTAATTAGCAATTTGCACCATGCTGTCAGATGATTTTTTACATTTGTTTATGGATTAGCTGAGATAGTTTAATTTGAAACAGCAGGAATGAATTATCTTTAATTTGTATTGACATCAACATATAACCGGTTAATAATATTGATTTTCATTTAATTACGTCGCTCTTTTCCCCCGATCACGATTACAAGAATGGAGCGTAAACCGTGGATTTAATATATTTTATGAAGATACCAGCTGAATAGTTGCTTTAACTGGACATTGAATTTTAATTTAGTAGTATATTACATTGCATAACATTATGTTTTTAGATTACGTATGTTTTATGTTACACTAAGCTAATTTATGCTGTGTTACATGATAACATTTTTTTTGTGTTAACGACTCCGCTATTCGTCAATGTCAACACTGGCTGTGGAATGTTGGGGAAAACCGTAAAGCTTAGAATCAAACCCAGGGTCCTTAAATGCAAAGCGGATATGTAAATGTATGTGGCAGTATTTTCCTGTCTTTTGAATACAAATGAGCATGATCTGTGGATGTATCTAGCCTTCATGTGGCCTTGATCATCGTGGAACATACTATAGAGGGCGGCGGTTGTGTGTATGGCAACGGGACTTGGGACAGTTCGATACGATCAAAAGCATTATGTTTTGACTTTCATATACTAACATAATAATAATAATAATAATAATGATATAATAATAATAATGATGATGATGATGATGATGATGAAAAATAGATTTACAAACTTTAGAAATTTTTTTTTAAATTATATGAAAAACGTGTCTTGACTATTTTCTCAACCTGTCTGTGTGTGCGTGCGTGTGTGTTTTTCCATAGAGGTGTAAATGAAGACCGTACTTTTATACGAATATGTGAGGAGAGACTAACAGCGTATTGGGAATCCAAGCAATGGTTTTCTCAAAATACGCTATGAAATGTTTCATATAAAATAATTTTTGTCTCGAAAAGGAAGCAGAAACGAGCAAAACTGTGTTAAACTCAAGACCCTGAAATTAACAATGTAATAATAATAATAATAATAACAATAATAATAATTCTTAGGAAAATATTTGGGGCTAAAAGGGATGAAGTTACAGGAGAATGGAGAAAGTTACACAACGCAGAGCTGCACGGATTATATCCTTCACCTGACATAATTAGGAACATTAAATCGAGACGTTTGAGATGGGCAGGGCATGTAGCACGTATGGGCGAATCTAGAAATGCATATAGAGTGTTAGTTGGGAGGCCAGAGTGGAAAAGATCTTTGGGGAGGCCGAGACGTAGATGGGAAGATAATATTAAAATGTATTTGAGGGAGGTGGGATATGATGGTAGGGACTGGATTAATCTTGCTCAGGATAGGGACCAATGGCGGGCTTATGTGAGGGCGGCAATGAACCTCCGGGTTCCTTAAATGCCAGTAAGTAATAATAATAATAATAATAATAATAATAATAATAATAATAATAATAATAATAATAATAATAATAATAATAATGATGATGATGATGATGATGATGATGAAAAATAGATTTACAAACTTTAGAAATTTTTTTTTAATTATATGAAAAACGTGTCTTGACTATTTTCTCAGCGTGTCTGTGTGTGTGTGTGCGTGCGTGTGTGTTTTTCCACAGAAGTGTAAATGAAGACTGTACATTTATACGAATATGTGAGGAGAGACTAACAGCAGAATGACACTAGAACAGTATAACAATTTATATTTTTTACTGTGTCGTGAGGTTTTTGCGAGGTACAAAAGCAACAAACATCGCGTTTTAAATTTTAATAAACGCGGATGTACTCATCGTCAGACGTATGGTGAAGGCTGTTCCATGCTACAAAATCAGAAGCTACATTGCATGCGTAACACTGGTTGTACGGGAAAGAGCGACGCATGTTGAAAACAAGATGAGGTGCTAACCGAATATGAATTTTTACATATGCTACAACTCTATCTCAACAAACGAATGAAATAAATAAACAATGTCATTTATACGACATAATTACTCTTTACACAAGAAGAAATAAGCTTGTTATTTTACGTATGAAGGGTTTCAAACCAGAAATGACTAATCCACATGAAACTGTTTCTGAGATAGACCTATTCAAATTTTAAGATGAGTTGTAAGGATCCCATAGCCATATGTATCTAGATAAAGAGGTATTTTTTTTTTTATAGATTGCAACTTGTTTTACTCACGTTATAATTTATCCTATTCAAGCCCATGTACAGGATGTTTCAGAGGTGGTGTTACAAACTTTCAGGGATGATGGCGAAGGACTCGTGTATCAATTTGAGATAAGGAACCATGGTCCGGAAATGACTGAGTCGGAAGTTTTTATTTATTTATTTATTTATTTATTTATTTAAATTCAAATATACAGAATAAAGAAATATAATTACAAAAACAAACAAAGAGAAATACAAATAAAATAATACAAGCAATATAAAAAGAAGATACAGTAGTATTAACAAAATTTGAGACCGAATGAGCAGCGCTCGTGCTCGGTCGCAGTTCAGATATAATATTAAAATAAAAAATAATAATAATAATATAAATAAATAAGTAAAATAAAATAGAAACTAAAATATAATTACAGCGGCAATGGAATTAAGTATATAATATAATATTAACACTAGAGAAGAATAATATCGCACGTGAAAAGTAGGATTAATATATATTTCAAAATTATAGAATACAAATATAATATAGGTTGATTAATTCATACACATAGGCTATAAATTTATTTAATCAAATTGAAGATATTAACACGTTTCTAATTTTCTTGTTATATGTTAGTGGGTTACATGTTAGAAGTTCTGGGTGTAATTTAGTTAAAGCATTGTACAACCGAGGGCCAAAATTTATGCTATGCTTTAGACCAGCAGATGTGAGACATTTAGGTTCTACTAATGTTGAATTAATATTTCGTCTTGTGTCATAATTGTGTGTCTGTAATACAAACTTATTACGATTTTTATGATAAAATTTTAACAGCGTATACTTATAAATTTGTTCAATATTAAATACATTAAATTCAGAATAAATTAATTTAGTTGGATAATCGAAACGTTTCTTCAAACAAATTTTAATTATTCGTTTTTGTAGTAAATTTAACGGACCTAGATTAATTTTTGTACTTCCACCCCAAACAATTATACCATATTGAATGATAGACTAAATAATGGCCAAATAAACATTTCGTAAAACTCTAATAGGTAAGTAGCAGTAGGTAAGTTATAAGCAAAAATAGTTGTGCGAAAATGGAATTGTAATTTGGCACCACGTGCCCTCCTTCCCTTAACATTTGGAACAGCCGTGGAAAGATGGTATGGGCCGGATGTCTCCTACGTGGGTACTTGTACCGATACAATCTGTGAGTTTGTCTACTCATCCCATTGGCTCATCCGTATTCGAAAATCAAGCCTGCTTATTCCGCTCTCGTGTACTCCTCCATTTCACTAGGACTGATCGACTGGACACTGCAACTTGTACACATACAGTGCTGTCTACAGACGCATTACGCTATCTGCATTGCTTTAATGTAGTTTCCTGTCCCCATCCCTCAGACAGCGCACTGAGTGGAATACTGTAAGTAGACAACGTAAACAACGTCAGATGAATACAGTATGTGTAAGATGTACAGATAAATACACATAAATAAGGTGTACAGAGGAATAAAATTATTTCATCTCCACACAACTATTTTTGCTTGTAACTTTCGACTCTGTCATTTCCGGACCAGGTTTCCTTATCTCGAATTGATACATGTGCCCTTCGCCATCATCCCTGAAAGTTTGTAACACCACCTCGGAAACACTCTGTATAACTGTGTAACTTTATTTAACAGACTCTCCTAAGTCTTGACTTAGATCCATTTGAAAAAAAAAACATATGCAGGCACTAGGAGCGTTAAATTCGTTTTATCAGTTTTTGTCATGTCCACTGTGTAAGGTAATGTAAAATTCCTGACATCAGCCGGACTATATTTTATGACACATAGATAAATATAGGCCTAGTGTTAATAACTTATAATCGAAATATTTGAGCTCTGAAACTAAATGTTCGTATTTCTTGATATAGCGAATATTGGAAATACAAATGTCGTCGTTTTAGAAGAAGACAGTCACAGTTCAAATGGTGGTAATTTTCAGAAGAAGCATTTTGATAATTAGGCTTTATATGAACCTTGATAGCTCAGTCCAAAAAGTAGACACTAGAAAATTGTTTTTGAGGAAATGAAGATACAATGCACTACACTAGGCCTTATAATGCCGTTATTTTTATTATTGCAATATTCTATTAACCCTTAAATTGGTAAAACTTAAATTCTCACACTAGTTTATTAAACCGTGTCGGACTGTGAAGAAAACAACTATCGCAATGTCCATATTTTATATGTTGTGCAATATTATAGTACTGTGAAATTTTAATTTTCCTACCAATTTTTTTATTGTTCTATTAAAATTATAGCATACTAGTGGCTTGTGCAGCAAATGCTGCTGCAAACTAAGTTCGTTAGACGTTCAAATAAAAATTTTTCAGATTTATTTTCAATGAAGAAAATTGTCTTTTTGATAGTTATTTGCTTCCATAATAATGAAACATACTCCCTCTGAATGGATTTTTTTAGGCCAAATACTTTTTCTTGAACCTATCCAACTTCAGTTTTTGAGTTTCAACGCGAAAACGCAAGTATCAATGTCAGGACGACAGCAGTAGCTATTTCAGGTCATTGTGGATTGTAGGCAAAAGTTAAAAAAAAAGTCAGGTTTGCTAAGCTTTCGAACAATAGCATTTTCGTGTAGCTGCTGCATGTAGAACTTGAAATGTAGAGCATACAATCATTTTATCCTACTAAGAGATCTTGTGAAATGATCTGGAGACTACAAAATTTTCTAGGCCTCTTATTTTATCAGTAAGTAATACCTTTTGATCTTTCCTTAGGAACTGTAATTTTTGCGTTCTGTCGAGCCAATACTGAAGACAATGACACATATCAATATCTACACTACACCGCCATTAAGTATATGAAAAAGACCCAACCCCACTGGGCTAATACGTATAAAAATATTTGATTTTTAATAACAATATTATTATCTTAAGTTTTGTAGTTATATATAGCAGCCACTCAGTAAATTATAAAAATGACGATCTAAATTAAGATATTTTCTACATTTACTTACATAACCTCTAAACGTTTTACTTTCATGTCATCAATATAGCATCAATATTATGTACAATTAATGAAAAATAGATGCATCATGATATTAACTATAATAATATTTAATTTCTAATGATAATAATGTCATCAAACCACCTCAAATTTTGTAGATTTTAATATCCAATACACAGCTGTACTCAGAAAATTATTATATACTGCAGAATCAGTTTTTAATGACAAATTGAATTGAGCTCTAAATATGTCGGTAATCCTGCAGGTCATGGCCTTCGTGTAATAGCCTATTGTTTATTGTAGTGTGTGTTTTGTTCTGAAATTCAATCAAGTCGGCCATGATTAAATAAAATTAGTTCTCAAAACTGACAACAGATGGATTTTGGAAAATAGGAAAATTATGTGGGAAAATTGACATTTCACTGAAAACTACTACTTTTCCGAAAAACTTTGGGTTCCAAGCTTCAAAATGAGGGGCCATTTATTAAAATCCGTTCAGCCGTTTTCCCGTAATTTTCATTACCAGTTCAAATATATATATATATATATATATATATATATATATATATATATATATATATAGATAGCTTATTAACCTGTTGTATCCTATAGGATACATTGCCAATTTAAGGGTTAACTGATATAACTTCAAAATTAACCGTACAGCTAGAGCGTGCCCATAATATGTGCAATAGATTTATATGCAACATCCGGAAATATGATCATATTTCACAACACTACGAACATTTAATCTTTACCTCCAGAATCTGGAATCTTCTTCCCGCCGATATTAGAACCTGTCGGACGGTATCGTCTTTCAAAATTAAAATGCACAATTACATAATTCAACAGCCATAATAAATTACATTTTCTCTTACACGTAATACTCTTAAGAAATATCTAATAATTTGAGTTTTTCAAACTAGTTTATTGAATTAATTTTCTCTTCATATGTTGAACAGTGATTACATTTAAATATCTAAATAACTGTATTTTTACTTTATAAATGAAGACATGCATTTTTGTTGTCAAAACCTGTAGGCCTATGGAGGAACAGCAAGAGTAATTTGGGATGTGTAGTACCTAGTGATATTGATAATTGAAGCAAATATTTCAACTATTTCTACAACCCAGACCGATTTGTTATACTGAGTTAACACAGGCATTCAAATCTATTTGCGCGTCTATACGAATTCAACTAACCTAACAAGTTAACCTAACTTTGGCGAATCGCCCGGCGTGTTGAGCGCAATAATTATTCGTAACAGCGTGAGGGAGCGCAGGACATCCCATTTCATGCAGTTGAAATGTAGGTTAAAATTAATTGCTTCATGTTAGACAAATGTTTGTTGAATGCGTCGTATTGAAATGTGCTATAAATTTCAAAAGCGTTGTTTACATCACTAGTATTCATTAACAAGACAAATCAAAATATATATTTTGTCAGCTATTTCTAGGGGAATAACTGATTTTGCAATATGTAAGCCTGAGTAAAAATGTATAGAGTATAGACTTACTTACTGCGCTAAGGTACTTCGATCCTGTGTTTTAACAGGCCTATTTTATATTAAATTAAGACTTGTGAAAGGACGTACGCATTAATATTTATTATTATTATTGTTATTATTATTATTATTGTTATTATTATTATTATTATTATTATTATTATTATTATTATTATTATTATTATTATTATTATTATTATTAAGCATCGTAATGCACTTACTCGGGAGGAAATTAAACGCAGAATAAATGTGGGAAATGCGTGTTATTATTCGGTTGAGAAGCTCTTATCATCCAGTCTGCTGTCGAAAAATCTGAAAGCTAGAATTTATGAAACAGTTATATTACCGGTTGTTCTGTATGGTTGTGAAACTTGGACTCTCACTCTGAGAGAGGAACATAGGTTAAGGGTGTTTGAGAATAAGGTGCTTAGGAAAATATTTGGGGCTAAGAGGGATGAAGTTACAGAGAATGGAGAAAGTTACACAACACAGAACTACACGCATTGTATTCTTCACCTAACATAATTAGGAACTTAAAATCCAGACGTTTGAGATGGGCAGGGCATGTAGCACGTATGGGCGAATCCAGAAATGCATATAGAGTGTTAGTTGGGAGGCCGGAGGGAAAAAGACCTTTAGGGAGGCCGAGACGTAGATGGGAGGATAATATTAAAATGGATTTGAGAGAGGTGGGGTATGATGATAGAGACTGGATTAATCTTGCACAGGAGGGCGGCAATGAATCTTCGGGTTCCTTAAAAGCCATTTGTAAGTAAGTTGTAAATGCACTTGGGGAGCTACGATAGGTAGCGAAATCCGGTTGCGAATGCCAAGTATAACGGCTGGGGAGATCATCGTGCTAACCACACGATACCTCCATTCTGGTTGCATGATCGTCCATCTCTGCTTCGGCATGTGGGCGTGAGGTCAGCAGCCGGCTGGTCGGTCTAGACCCTTCACGGGCTGTAGCGCCAAGGATTATTATTATTATTATTATTATTATTATTATTAATATTATTATTTATAATTAGGCTCTGTGGTAGCGTGTCTGCCTCCAGACTAGCCGACCCGGGTTCGATTCTCGCCGGGGTCAAATTTTCAAGTAAAATTGCTATCTCGGGACTAGGAGAGATTCCTGTGCACAATTTCTAATCACTAGATTGTGCACCAATATGCCTGGGTTAAATCCCAAATCTCTCCGCAGTGCATGTGAAGAGAAAATGCATATGTCACTGTTGTTAGTGATTCGTCCGTCGGACGGGACGTTAAACTGTCGGCTCCTTGGTGCTATTCGACAGAAATAGGCTACGTGCCAGCACCGGATTTCCCCTTCTCTCTTCCTCATCTTCATCAAAGTCACTGTCCACACCTGTGGAGTAACGGTCAGCGCGTCTTGCCGCGAAACCAAGTGACCCGGATTCTATTCCCGGTCGGGGCAAGTTACCTGGTTGAGGTTTTTTTTCGGGGTTTTCCCTCAACCCAATATGAGCAAATGCTGTGTAACTTTCGGTGTTGGACCCAGGACTCATTTCACCGGCATTATCACCTTCATCACATTCAGATGCTAAATAACCTGAGATGTTGATAAAGCGTCGTTAAAATAACCTAATAAAAAATACAAGGTGAACCGTAAGTAATAAAAGAGTTTAATACAATTTTACTCGTTTTTGCTTCCTTATCGAGATAAAGATTACTTTATGACACATTTCATAGCGTGTTTTGGAAAGCCATTGATTGAATTCCCAATTTGCTCAGTCAGTTTAAAAGAGCAGTGTATTATGATAAATGATTGAAAGAATTTTAGTTTTGTCCTTTTAAATGTGCAGAAATGTGATCCGAACGAATATAACTTTCCGTTCTGCAAAGGGATTTTTCAATGCTTTAAGCCAGACTCCTGCGGAATAAATTTTTTTTCTTCTGCTGCTTCAGTTTTCGGGATATGATTTCGTTATCGCTCCACTCTTGCCATGATATATTCCCACGGCTTCTTAAATAGCCTCAGTAGTTGAAAAGAGCCCTAAATAAAGGCTTGTCTATAAATGCTTCCTGTAATGGGATGTAGACCGAAATTTCTCAGAGTTCGCTAAACTACAGCCTTCAGAAATCTAGAAACCCCTCAAGACTGAAGGTGTCTCTTTCTTATTGTTATACTAGAATAGAATGTTAGAGTAGACAGGGAAGCAGATTAGTTTAGTCCTAAACACTTCAGCATCAATGGTTCCATTGTGTGTCATCTCTGTAACATCTGGTACTTAAGGCAGTTAACCCAGTTCTATTATTTTCCACAAGTTTCTAACTCCCTTATAGAAGTCTTGAGAACCTTCACAATGTTGCTACAAACTGGACTTTTCTTTCTTATCCTACGAAGGGTAAATTGAATGTATTGTGATGTTGAAAAAAAAAAAAAAAAAAAAAAAAAAAAAAAACTTCACAGAACTACAATTTTCAGTATACCTCATACCCAGGGCTGTAGTTGGAAACAGATTTTAAGGGGTTCTGTTGAAATCTCGTTGGCCAGACTAGACTCTATACTGACTCGTACTGGACTTCTTTTCTAAGGTTACTTCTTCGTCAGGCAATCTCCTCTGAAGACCTCCTTCCAGATCGCAGCCACAATAGCATATATCGATCGATTGCATCGATTCTTCTGTGGTTTCCATTTTCTGCTAGGCCGTGGACTTCTTCGAAAACCTTGAAGTCATTATCTCTTGGTGCTGTAGCTATAATGGAGCGAATGTTATGATGACGCGTATTCCTTAATAAATCACTATGTAAGCAGGATCCCAAAACGTGTGCAAGGGTTTCTATCTCTCTGTGGCAGCGCAATGCAATGTGAACGGCAACCGAACAGAAATGTTAAAAGTGTTTTTATGTCGATATGTCCTCGGAAATTGTAAAAAAAAAAATAAATAAATAAAAAATAAAAAAAAAAATAAATCTGGCAACATTATCCTGCGCCTCCAAGTAACCATGTTCTATGATAGAAGAAGAGGTAGAGGTGAAATTGAGATATTTTTTATTTATTTAACCTGGTAGAGATAAGACTATCAGGCTTTCTCTTCCCCTCTACCAGGGGATTACAACTACAATATTAAGAATACAATTACAATTAATATTAAATTTACAAATACAATAAAAATCAAAGTACTAAAACATTAACTGATTAATAAAAGCTAGACAGTTTATTGTAAAAGTTAAGAAGAGAGAAGCATTTCTTCTATTGATTAAGTAAAAATTAAACCTACCCTACGCAGTAAGAAAATGCCTAATAAGCTTGCTTTTGAACGCTACTAAATTCCGACAGTCTCTGATGTCACTGGGTAGGGTATTCCACAAGCGCGAGAGCGAGATTGTGTATGATGATGAATACGATGATGTCTTATGTGTTAGTATGGCTAGTATGCGGCTATTTTGCGTACGTGTGAAGAGATTATGATATGATGACAGGTAACTGAAACGGGAGGCAAGGTAGGTAGGTGTAGAAGTGTGAAGGACTTGGAAAAGGAGACCAAGAGAATGAAAATTTCTACGTTCGTTAAGCCGTAGCCAGTTTAGAGTTTGGAAGGATAGGGTAATGTGGTCAGCGCGACGGACATCGTGGGATGAAATGGGAGAACCCGAGAAAATACTTTCATCCTCAGATTTCTTCGACAAGCATCAACGTCAATTTTATCAAACGAGCTTGTGGAATGAGAATCCTGCATTTATCAGTATTGTGGTGAGGTGTTGGATCTGCAAAGAAATACTTACCAAGGTATAAAAAGCTAGTTTGCATGTTAGGAATGTCGTACTTAGTAGAGGGAAAAATGCGTAAAGGAATGTGAGAATCCTGTTTATTGGGCAAGATAAGCAATGAAGGATTCTGATGTAGCATTACAATTGGATATAGCAGGCAAGTGTGCGCACCATCTCCTCTTTTCCTCCGCAGCGAATTCATAACCTGAGAGCCAATATCGCAGAGACGCTTGAAAGGAAGAAGAGTGTGAAAGACGGGGTGGCAACCCCCTGGTGTTCTGTGTAATATTGGTCCCCTTGAACCTTATACTGCGCCATCCAACACAACAGGCCCGCATAGTGAACCTGACACCGCCATTGTTGGGGTTCTTCTTGTATAGGCATGGACATCGGCGGGTCTCTACAGCAGCTGGATGAAGATTGGGTAGTTCTATAACATCTTCTCCCCTTCTCATCTTATTCGACAATAGAGGGAAGAATTTCACAGCCCTAACCCACGGTGATATGTGCTCAAAAATGTGTACACCTAATAATAATTTTCTGTCCTTACGGTACTTTATAAATAAAGTACAGTGCGGTGGGTAATAATGAAAGCATGCATTTTAGCGGACATAGATGTGACAAAATCCATGTAAGAGAACTACAGGGCGTCATGATTACTAAAAAAAGAAATATTTTTTTGTCTAATTCTCATTAGGTAATTTATATCAGGTATTCGATTCTGAGGCTTATTCGAAGGTTTCGTAACACGGGAATTTTATTTGAAGTAAGTAAAGAGATAGGTTTGGAAGTAAATCCCGAAAAGACAAAGTATATGATTATGTCTCGTGACGAGAATATTGTACGAAATGGAAATATAAAAATTGGAAATTTATCCTTTGAAGAGGTGGAAAAATTCAAATACCTGGGCGGCCGGGTAGCTCAGTTGGTAGAGCAGCTGGCTACGGACTGGAAGGTCCGGGGTTCGATCCCAGGTGGTGACAGGATTTTTTCTCGTTGCCAAACTTTCAGAACGGCCCCGAGGTTCACTCAGCCTCCTATAAAATTGAGTACCGGGTCTTTCCCGAGGGTAAATGGCGGTCAGAGCGTGGTGCCGACCACACCACCTCATTCTAGTGCCGAGGTCATGGAAAGCATGGGGCTCTACCTCCATGCCCCCCCAAGTGCCTTCATGGCATGTTACCTTTTACCTGGGAGCAACAGTAACAAATATATATGATACACGGGAGGAAATTAAACACAGAATAAATATGGGAAATGCTTGTTATTATTCGGTTGAGAAGCTTTTATCATCCAGTCTTCTGTCAAAAAATCTGAAAGTTAGAATTTATAAAACAGTTATATTACCTGTTGTTCTTTATGGTTGTGAAACTTGGACTCTCACTCTGAGAGAGGAACATAGGTTAAGGGTGTTTGAGAATAAGGTGCTTAGGAAAATATTTGGGGCTAAGAGGGATGAAGTTACAGGAGAATGGAGAAAGTTACACAACACAGAACTGCACGCACTGAATTCTTCAGCTGACATAATTAGGAACATTAAATCCAAACGTTTGAGATGGGCAGGGCATGTAGCACGTATGGGCGAATCCAGAAATGCATATAGAGTGTTAGTTGGGAGGCCGGAGGGAAAAAGACCTTTAGGGAGGCCGAGACGTAGATGGGAAGATAATATTAAAATGGATTTGAGGGAGGTGGGATATGATGATAGAGACTGGATTAATCTTGCTCAGGATAGGGACCAATGGCGGGCTTATGTGAAGGCGGCAATGAACCTCCAGGTTCCTTAAAAGCCAGTAAGTAAGTAAGTACTGCATTTTATTCTGAACCTGTTAATACAGCGGAACCTCTCTAACATGGGCACGTAGGCAACGTTTAAAAAAATTGTCCAACCTAACGGTTTAATTTAATTTAATTTTGCGAAAAAATTGTTCTTCTTTTATTTCTATTTCAAGTCGTAAATCGAGATATAAATTGACCAACACTTCTTCACTAGCCATATTTTGACAAATAATTATGGAATGTGGTCACTTCAACAGTATTCATTAATTTAATTCTTAAAATATAATTTAAAAACAATAAAATAATTAAAACATTCCTATTGTTTTTTATCATTAATTTAAATAATTCTATTACAGTCACTGTAAATTAGTAAATTAGTGAAGATAGGGAAACAGTAACACCGAAACATGTCTAATAAAATAACAATTCCTGCATAAAATGTGTCCATACAAGTGTTTTATTTATTTTATTGTATTTTAATTATATTTTAAGAAAACTCGTGAAGACTTGAAGACTGCACCGGCGAAATGGTATAATCCATGATAATGATGTTGATAGACACACATACACACACGCGTAATGCAGTAGTAGTCGCCCTCAGTGGTTTGGCAGTTACCGTACCGTTGGGTCCGAAGTTTGTCGGTACAAATCCGTCTCAGGGCAATAAAATCCTTGGCATAATTTTCTGCAGGAGGAAAGCAAAGCTGGGAGGTCTCTGTCTTAAATTTACGGCTCGTGAAAGAACTCTCCCTGATAGCTCTGTGGAGAAACGGTTGGCACGTCTGACCGCGAAACCAGGTGGCCCGAGTTCGAATCCTGGTCGGGGCAAGTTATCTGGTAGAGATTTTTTTATGGTTTTCCCTGAATTCAATATGAGAAAATGCTGGGTAACTATGGGTGCTGGACCCCGGACTTATTGCACCGGGATTATTACCTTAATTTCATTCAGACGCTAAATAACCTCTGAGATGTTGATACAGTGTCGTAAAATAATAATTTCGACGTCTACTAATAAATAAAATAATGAAGTTAAATATTGTAATTTACATGAAAAACAAGATCATATTACTTTGCTACAATTATAATTTTAATAAAATAAGTGCTTGACATATATGACACACAACGACACAAACCATCAATTTATAAAATATATAAACATTTATACGATCATGTGCAATACATTAATAAACATATAATTTCTGAATTAATAAACCTTATATACAGGTGTAACATTAACAGAAATTGAACCTGTTTTGATGTACATAATTATTGTAATTTTCTTATGTGTATTAATAGTTGTTTTAATTATTGTTATATAATTGAAATAGATTTCGAATATTAGTTTTTTTTAACCATTAAACAAGTAAATTAATCGAAATCAATAATTAACACAACTATCATTTCTTTATTTAATTTTTATGTATTATTTTAATATGTTTATTTTAAAATTGTTTATTTATCTATTTAATGATTAAGGCAATATAAGTAATATTTTAATGCACTACATGAGATATTTTGACTATATGCCTGAAGGTGCCTAAATAGGCGAAAATGTTAGCAACATATTGTTAACTTCAATTAATTATTTATATTTATAAATATTTGTTGTTCTTTTTAAATATTGATAAAGTCATTTTGACTGGAACTCATTGAATAAGTATTCTTATATCAATAAATATTCTTGTAGTAAAATAACCAAAAAAAAAAAAAAATAGCTCCAGACAAAATCCTTAATCTATTTCTCACTCTCATCTTTTAATTTCGTTGCGTTCTTGTTGTGGCAAACTTTATTACAAAGAAATAGTGATTATGATGGACTAAACGGGAGTATCTGGAGAAAAGTGTCCCCAGAACTGCGTTACCTACCATATTACTCTTACAACATATTGGTATTTGTTATTCGGCCTTTTCGGTGGGATGCAGCTAGCTCACTAGTATTCGTTTCTCCATCTATAGCATTATCAATTTATCAGCTTTAAGATATTTATTTTTCCGCGTCATTGGAGACGTAAGAGAACCTTTGTGCGAGTGCAAATACAGACAGTCACAACTTCCTGGCTATCTTCAGCTGTGCAACCACGTCAGCTATTTATACATGTCAGCATTATAAGTAGGCTGACTTGTTACAAAGAATGTGAAATCGCACATTCTTCCTCGAGTGTTTTATTTGCTGTCTGGACATACGTAGTTGTGCTGTCAAGTTACGTATTTCTTAGCTCATTCGTAACGTCATGTACTGAAATGCAAGTACATAGTGAGTTTTGTTGGCGAAGTGTGGGCTGGAGGAGCAGTATCAGTAGAAATATTCAACATAGTCGGAAAATGACTGACAAATATTCCATGAAACCCTCTAACAGGGATAAGCGCTTGTTGTAACAGGTGTAGCCTACTTCTGGAAGCGGATTTCTGATGGGGGCAGATAACACTCGTCGTTTTTTTTTTTTTTTTTTAAGTTTTCAATTCCTAGTCTCAAGAAGCCAGAAATTGGGAAAAATATCATTAGTTAGCACGTTTTTCTTTATTCTAAGTAGTATGAAAATGCAGTGAACTGACAGCCGAGTACAAAATAGCTTTATTTTCTAAATTATATGACTAAGATTAATCAACACACTCAACATTTCTGTTGGGTCTCTTTACTGTCATACCAGTACAGACGTTTCTGTGCGATTAATTTATTTTTATAGGTTATTTTACGACGCTTTATCAACATCTTAGGTTATTTAGCGTCTGAGTGAGATGAAGGTGATAATGCCGGTGAAATGAGTCCGGGGTCCAGCACCGATAGTTACCCAGTATTTGCTCATATTAGGTTGAGGGAAAACCCCGGAAAAAACTTCAACCAGATAACTTGTCCCGACCGGGAATAGAGCCCGGGCCACCTGGTTTCGCGGCCAGACGCGCTAACCGTTACTCCACACGTGTAGACTCTGTATGATTCATAACCCTACATTTCCTACGTATTATGTTGCATATTATAAGATTTACCTACGCTGATCTTCCTGTTTGTAGAAAACACCACGGTTTATGATCAATAATGCCTTTTCGCATAACTTTACTGTTAACAAGAGAAATAAACAACAGAGGGAAATCAAAACGAATGGTAGATTGCACCTTTTTTATGAGAGAGCTCTGGTACTTTGCACCACTGCCGTCTTTTGTTGGGATTAATAACACTCTACAGCAGCCGTGGCGAAAATGCGATCGTGCGCCGAGCCACTGTGTAACCTGCAATGTGCATAGCACCTATGGAGGGAGGCGGACACCCGAAGGGGAAGTGAAGCAACTGTCTGATTTATTAACGGATTTTCATTTTCCTTACGTCAAGCACTTAAATACAATTTTATACAGTATAAGGTTACAAACTAATGTTTAGTACGTACAACGAGGAAAGAAATGAACAAGAAAACATAGGACACATTATCACAACCTATTAACTGACTTCAGAATGTGTCTGCGACAGGGTTTTAGAATCAGGAATTATGTCACTTATTGCCAGTCGTAGTTGATCACGAAGGTATTTGTCTGTCAGTCGTGATCTAAATTTGGTTTTTACTATTTTCATTGTTGAAAATAATTTTTCACAAACGTAAGTTGTATCGAACATGGCTTCAACAGAGCAAGCGAAAGAACGAAGCTTCGGATATTTATTTTTTGGCAGAGATTTGAAAAGTTTAACATGTGTCAAGTCCTTACATCTAGATTTCATTTAACATCACATTGTAAATCTGAGAGTTTAAATTGAAGATCTAACCGCATTATTCGTACATCTGCTGAAAACGGGTTGACGTAAATCTTTAATGTTTCATGAGTGATGTGTACTATAATGCCTTTTTATGTTATACAACCGTTTTCCTCGTAATACTTGTGAACAAATCATACATTTAATATTCTCATCATATTGGCAGCAAAAAATGCGTCTTTTCGTCCTACTTGAAACTTTCGTTTTTGTAGAGGTACATGGTTTCGAGAGAGACATTGCGACGATGCCACTCGCAGGTCAGAGACAAATACAAATGGAACGGAGTTTGACTCCAGTGAGTGAGAGGGTGGGGGTTGGGGGAGGTAGGAAGCAAGAGAAATGCATAGCTATCACATTGTGCTCGTGAGTCACATTTTCGCCACGTCTGCTCTACAGTCTTCTATGGAGAGAAAGAATACTGGAATAATTACGTTGTAAATCTTGAAAATGACCAAAATCCCATTACTGCGGGATAAAAATGCGTGCACAGACTGGCGGACAAATACAGTTTAAAAGCGACTTGGAATGAAGAATTCCATCGTCTGAGATAGACTGGCTGGCCAGGCGTGTGAAGTGTTGACCGCCATGCTTGGCTTGTCGCCGTATCGCCGATCTCTCTCAGATTTCCAAGAGAGACAATATCCTCCACCCTCCATGCATACTCAAGTGCCATCCATTTCTTTTCACTCTTGTGGCGAAATGGATACCGTCTAGAAAAGCTGCTGTGAAAGAGATGCATTTTTCTTACTAGACGTTAGAGAGAGAAAAAGGATTCGAAATGTTCCGTCTTTTGAAATTTTGATTTATAAACGTTTTCACACAGTGAGCTCTTGAGGCAATGTTAAAAACGCTGTTTTTTTTTTTATTTTCTTGTAACGATACTGAAGATGGCGACAATTCTGTGGAGCTATGTCGCCCGATGGATGGTTCATATCAGAACCTTTATTCACATCCAGTAACTTTAAACATTTTTTCTGCTTGTGTTTAAAAAAAGTATCTTTATTCTTATCCTTTTGCACTTTTTATCATCTTCCATCTTGTCCTCATCTTTTTCTTTGCTTCTGTGTTTCTTATCTTTTTTATTTTCTTTCTCTGCTGTATTATCTCTTTTATACTCTGTCTTAGGCCTACTGTAATTCTCCATTTTCTTTCCTCCTTTTTTCCTTATCCCCCTACTTTCATTCTCTGTTCCTGTCTCTACTTCTATTTTCTATTCCCTTCTCTTATTTCTTCTCCTCTTCTTCTTTACCCAATTTTCTTCCAAATCTTCTCTTTTAATTCATATTTGCTTTTATCTCCATGTATTGTGGGTCCCTATCACCACGGCTTGGCGCGTCCTCAGGTTGCGGATCGAGGAGACGGCCTCCAGATATGGAAGATAGCTGTGAATATATTGAATAAGCAGTCGCGGACAGCCGATGAGGGGAGGTCCTCCAGCTAGGGGGTTGGGCGAAGGGCTAACAACCCATCACCATAAAAAAACAGCTTGTTACGAATCCTTCAAATAAGCCTCGGAATGGGACTGATTCTCTGGCACGACCACAGCAAAGGAGGAGGAAATTAAACACAAAATAAATATGGGAAATGTCTGTTATTCGGTTGAGAAGCTTTTATCATCCAGTCCGTTGTCAAAAAATCTGAAAGTTAGAATTTATAAAACAGTTATATTACCGGTTGTTCTGTATGGCTGTGAAACTTGGACTTTCACTTTGAGAGAGGAACATAGGTTAAGGATGTTTGAGAATAAGGTGCTTAGGAAAATATTTGCGCTAGGAGGGATGAAGTTACAGGAGAATGGAGAAAGTTACACAACACAGAACTGCACGCATTGTATTCTTCACCTGACACAATTAGGAACATTAAATCCAGACGTTTGAGATGGGCAGGGCATGTAACACGTATGGGCGAATCCAGAAATGCATATAGAGTGTTAGTTGGGAGGCCGGAGGGAAAAAGACCTTTAGGGAGGCAGAGACGTAGATGGGAAAATAATATTAAAATGGATTTGAGGGAGGTGGGATATGATGATAGAGAATGGATTAATCTTGCTCAGGATAGGGACCAATGGCGGGCTTATGTGAGGGCGGCAATGAACCTCCGGGTTCTTTAAAAGTCAGTAAGTAAGTAAGTAAGTTGCTTTCATCTACTTCCTCGTTTATTCTTTCCTTTTTCTCGTATTCTTTTTTCTTTTTTTTGTCTATTTTTCTTTTCTTCGTCTTTTCATCTCTTCTTTATGTTCATCTTCTTTTGTATTTTCATACAAAACATGGTGCGAAGTATATTTCAACAATTTTTGTTAAGTGAAATACAGTAGAACCTCTATTATCCTTGATAGTAAAGGGGGCGAAGCGAATGGTTAATCGAAAAAATTGGATAATCCGTACTGTAAAACGTTTTCATAAATTAAATCCGTGGCGCTATAGCCCATGAAGGGCCAAGACCGACCAGCCGGCTGCTGGCCTCACGTCAACATGCTGAAACAGAGGTGGGCGATTATCCAACCAATACGGAGGTACCGTGGAGTTAGCACGATGTTCCCCCCCGAGCTGGTTTGCGAAACCAGATTTTCGCTACCTATCATAGCTCCCCAAGTGCATCACGATGCTGGGTGGACACCGGTCCCATACACTGGCCGAAATTTCATGAGACAATTTCTTCCCCCATGAGGGATCGAACCAGCGCGCATTTCGTAACGCTAGTCCTAGGCAGGATATCTAGACCACGACTCAATGGCGCGGGACGTTTTCATAAATTAAGTGCATGATATAGTTTCGTAATTTACTCCGTGATGTTTTGTTTTACCACGCTAGGTAGTGGATCAGAAGTTCACTAATTTAAGTCTGGTTTTCATCGACGGGTTTTTAATGGGCAAAGAAACTCCTTATGACGGCTGTCTGTTGAAATATAGGCATAGTAGAGGTCTCATGTTGTAGATTTATACAGGGTGTTCCGAAACTATTAGTTCAAATTAATACAGAAGGTAGAGAACATGAAAACAAATATATTTCGATAAGGAGGTCTCCGAAGTCAACTTGTAATGTTATGGAACATTATGTTAGTGGTGCTGACGTAAGCTGTTGTGACGGTGTCGCTGACTGGGAATGTGTACTGACAGTCAAAACTGCTCTATGTACAGTTGGTTGGCTCTGAGGTCTGCTTGGAAACATACCGATTCATTCGAAAGCAGCACCGCCTAGTGACAACAACGGTGACTTCCTTGTAAACACACCGATTCAGTCGCAATCATTAACGGCTTGTGACAACAGATGTACTGCGTGCATACAGGCTAAAGGTCGCGCATTCGAGCAGTTCCTGTGAATGCCACTGATGTAATTATCATGCTAAACTACCTTCTGTGTAAATCGTCCTAGGATCAGAAATTGCCTTCAGGGACCATATGTACCATTACAAAATATATTTGTTTTGATGTTCTCTACCTCCTGTATTATTTTGAACGAATAGTTTCGAAACACCCTGTATAATTTAAACTTGTTTTTTTTTTATCAAATCGTACACAGTTGCAATTTCGGTCTCGTATTGTGATACATCAACCACAGTTTCTCTTTTCCCAAAACCACCCAATTACTTGCACTTTTTTTGTAGCATAGAAATTATATTGTGTGAAGGTAAAGACTTGTAAAAAGACTCTGTAGAAAAGTAATTCCTAATAATATAATATGCAGTGGTGGCAAAAAAACCGGACCGACGGAATAATCAGTCCCCGCCCCCGAAATGAGCCACTGCGCATGCCACGCCCGCATTCACAAGATAGCGAGTAATCTATTGAAATTGTTGTAGTTTCGACTGCTGACGTAGCCCATTTCGAAAGCCATTAGAAAATAAGCTGGTAAAATTCATGTTCTGGGAATAATAAGTTAATGAAGTAGTAAAATATCGCTGCAATCGAAAAGTATTGGGAATAAATTTGAATACGGAACAAAAAAAGTTTCCTTCTCAGGCAGGATTCGAACCGCGAAGGTCTTAGTTACCAGTCTATAGTGCTCTGGATTGAACAAGGCTCTGAAATCAGCTACAAGGGTCGGTCCGGTTTTTTTTGTCACTACTGTAAATTATTTCATATTTTTTCTGCAGAAAAAAAAGGGAGAGAAATACTGTCGGATAATCCACCAATCGGTTAATAGGATGACGGATAATCGGGATTCTACTGTTTGTTGAAACAGTATTCGAACCTCTGTATTACAAGAGTACAAACGTTACGTTGTGAACGACTGTAAATACCCGGAATGTTGCTTTGTATATCCCGCAGTTATCTCATTCTTTTAACCTTGATGCGATTTCCTCTTTGTGATGAGAGAGGTTTACCTTTGTTTCATGACATGAATTTAATTATCCAGAGACTTTCTCAAGGTTTTGAAATTAGTCGTAAAGTATGCCAGTGTAGAAGGTGAAATTATTTGTACTTGACATTGTTTTATTCATATCTCTCACAGTAACGAGAATGAGCTAACACACACGAACAATTACTCGATTCTATTGTGTGATAGTGATATTACATTAAAGATTATTTCTTTAGAGTCGTATAGTACTTCATTAATGTTTATGGTAACTCTCACACGTAACGATTGAATCTGTGTGGTCTTGTACAGGACATAGGAATTTTTGTATTCATTTAGCTGGAATAAACTATGGTAAACAATGTCAACGTCAGTATCATTATCATCGTCGATATTACTGTCGCCTTCGTCATCTAGTTTCATTTTTGTTGTTTTTATCCTCGCTATCGCCTCATTGTCGTTTTCGTAATCGTCTACTTTCCCTCCTCATGATTGTCTTCCTCATCGTCTCATCATCATTGCCTATTTCATCATTGTTCCAATCGCCGTCTTCATCTTCGTCGCTGTCGCCATCATCATCTTCATCGTCGCCGTCATTATCGTGAAGATCGCCACTACCACCGCCGTCGTCTTTATTGTCACCTAGTTTCATCATTCCGTACCTATCTTTACCTTCGTCATCGTTGTAAAGGCTGTCATTGCAGTTGTCATCATCGTCTAGTCTTCTCATAGTCTTGTCTTAATCTTCGCTCATTATCGTAGTCATTACTGCCATTGTAGTTTTCTCCGTCTCCTAGCTTTTCTCGTCATTGTTATTGGCTTCATTGTCTCTGTTATTGTTTTTTTTCATCGTCATTGTTGTTATTGTCGTCTTCGTTATTGTCGCCGCTATTGCCGTTTTTGTCATCGTTGTCACTTTGTCATTGCTGCCGTCATTGCCATTTTCATCATTGTTGTCATTGTCTTTGCCATTGCCGTTTTAGTTATTGTCGCTGTCATTGTCGTTTTAGTCATTGTCGCTGTCATTACCGTTTTCTCACAGATATCATTGTCGTTTTCGATCTTGTCGCTCTTATTGCCGTTTTCGTCATTGTCATTGCCGTTTTCTTCATTGTCTTCGTCATTGTCGCCGTTATTGCCGTTTTCGTAATCGTCATTGTCTTCGTCATTGCCGTTTTCGTCATTGTTGTCATTGTCTTTGCCATTGTCGTTTTAGTCATTGTCGCTGTCATTGTCGTTTTAGTCATTGTGGCTGTCATTGTCGTTTTAGTCATTGTGGCTGTCATTGTCGTTTTAGTCATTGTGGCTGTCATTGTCGTTTTAGTCATTGTGGCTGTCATTGCCGTTTTAGTTATTGTCGCTGTCATTGTCGTTTTAGTCATTGTCGCTGTCATTACCGTTTTCTCACAGATATCATTGTCGTTTTCGATCTTGTCGCTCTTATTGCCGTTTTCGTCAGTGTCATTGCCGTTTTCTTCATTGTCTTCGTCATTGTCGCCGTTATTGCCGTTTTCGTAATCGTTGTCATTGTCTTCGTCATTGCCGTTTTCGTCATTGTTGTCATTGTCTTTGCCATTGTCGTTTTAGTCATTGTCGTTTTAGTCATTGTGGCTGTCATTGCTGTTTTATCATAGTTGTCATTGTTGTCTTCATCCTTGTCGCCTTTATTGTCGGTTTTTCATTGTCGCCGTCATTGCTGTTTTCTTACAGATGATGTCTTCGACCTTACCCTTATTGCCGTTTTCGTCATTGTCATTGTCGCCGTCATTGCTGTTTTCGTCATTGCCGTTTTCGTCATCGTTCTCATTGTCTTCGTCATTGTCACCGTTATTGCCATTTTCGTCATTGTCTTCGTCATTGTTGCCATCACCATCATTGTTGTCTTTGTCTTCGAAACTGTCGCTGTTATTGCAGTTTTCGTCATTGCTATCATTGTCTTCGTCATTGCCTTTTTGTCATTGCCGTTTTCTCACAGTTGTCATTGTCATCTTCGTCCTTGTCGCCCTTATTGTCGTTTTCGTCATTGTCATTATCGCCGTCATTGCTGTTTTCGTTATTATCTTCGTCATTGCCGTTTTCGTTATCGTCATTATCGTCTTCGTCTTGCCACCATTGGCGTTTTCATCGTCATTGCATTGTCCTATTCGTCTTTGTCGCTGTCATTGCCGTTTTTATCGTAGAAGTTGTCTTCATACATTGAAATTAATTTCTGCATCTTATCCCGCAGTCTCTGCTTCCAGTTCCTCACATTTATTTTTTAAGTTGATTATTTTACGACTCTTTATCAACTGCTCTGGTTATCTTGCGTCTGAATGAGATGAAGGTGATAATACCAGCGAAATGAGTCCAGGGTCCAGCGCCGAAAGTTACCCAGCATTTTCTCTTAATAGGTTGAGGGAAAAGCCCGGAAAAACCTCAGCCAGGTAACTTATCAGCCAGGCATGCTAACCGTTACGCCACGGCTGTGGACTCTAATTTGTTTTGGTCATAATTGTGAATGTTTTTCATGTCACCTTGCATTATTCTAAATACGTTCCATCTATAGTTTTCTACTCATGAATTTGGCATTTAAATCAAAACTTTCCAGTTGCTTCTGTACTCTTTAATCTAAACCTCTCTTTTGATCTTCAATACGGATCTTGAAAATCTCATTTCAGCTGCATGCAATCTACTTTTCTATCGTCATTCAAGTTCTGCTTCCACTGTATAGAGCGGACCGGGGTACAGCCATCGATTTATCAAACTTTAATTTGTTTATTTTTATTTTAGTTATTATGTGACTTGGGTTTGTTTTCCGTATACCGTTTATAATAGTTTGTTAATGCTCTCTAATTTAATATGCTTTGCATAGATTTTGATGAATACAGTTGGGTCGCCTGCAACGCAGTAAAGGCAAAGTAGTTTGGTTTGAACGACGAGGGTTGTGTTTAGAACAAAGCGCCATTGTTTCCTTGTAAGCCATGTTTCCTCTTTGCCTCATAACATCGATTGTGTCGCCTGATTTAATGATTCACAGGCTTTTGTGCCCGTACCCAATACACCGCAAGAATGCCTTTTCCTAAGGGCACCTTTTGCTTTTGTCCCCACGCCAAAGTGGCCGTCAGAAATGCGAATTTTTGCAACGAGCGTCTCTTGCATTCCAGTATCACCATGGAAACCGACGCGACGTTCAGCAGTTGCGTTGTGGAATCGGTTGCGAGAACGAGGGATGGGGTTTTTCAGGGGCGTTCATCTCAAACAAGTCCTGTGTTATTGTGTTGTGTTTATTGCTGTTAGATTTCATATTAGTAACGTTTACAAAGTCTATAGATGAAATTCTAGTTTCGATGAAATTAGTACAGGGGCATCATTTTATTTTTACTGACATTTTTAATATCAACCTGGCTATATCTTCGGATTAAAGGTCTAGAACCGGAAACACCGCTTGCTCCCCCTTCCAAGACTGGAGTTCGATGATACTGCCGTAAAATACAAATCACTTTACTAGGTATAGGAGGGAAGAAATGTAGTTCATCCATTTATGTAAACTAGGAAATATCGCAATTTTGAGTTTGATAATTTTCATTAGGTTTTTGTTTCATAAACAAACGGTACCTACTGTATTAACACTTAGTGTTTTTACTCACAAATTGAGCTATCCATTCGGACGTATTAATTATGTAGTGTATATTGTACTGTTACAGCACATTAGCGTACTATATAGAGAATGACGTTAAATTGAAAAATAATCATAATATGGATATTTAAACACATTTTTGAAAATGGTGGCCGTTCATTTCGATACAGGCTTCAGTTCTTTTGTGCATATTATCGCACTATAGACTATTGCACCTAATTCCAGTTACCAGTTTCGTCCTTCTTACGAGTAATTCATGTTGAAATAATTCTTTACCTACTCTATAAAAGAGTACCTTACGTACAGGAAATTTAATCTTCACTTCTGCCCGATCCGAAAAGATAAAATTACTCACAAATGCTATCTACTGTCCATTCAAGTGGTTTTGTCGCAGGGTCGTAGAAAGGGGGGGGGGATCACGTGACAGTTAATTACTTAACGAAGCCCTTTATTTAAGTTATTTTAAACAGTTGTATAATATTACGTAAACGTCTAACAGAAATTAATGTTTTCAGAAAGAAGCTAAGACAGCCCAGCTACTAGACTTTACAGAGGGGCGAACAGAAGCAGGTGGGGGAAACCGGGATGCGACGTAGGCAAACGGACGACAGTACCTGTGCGAAAATATGATTCAATATTGAAAGCTCTTTCGTCACTGGAAAACGCGAACATATTTCTGGAACGTACTATACTCACTAATTCAGTACTGCATACGCGGCCTTGGTTCTGTGTGAAGAACGGTTGGAAGTTTACTATTAGAAGGGGTGGGAGTGAAGTACATTCAAAAACTCAGGTACAATAAAAATTTAAGTAAAAATAAAATGATGTCCCTGTATAATGTTTAACAAAACGTCACGAAATAGAAATACTGCAATGAATCACTTTATCTGTTTTGACTTAGTGTTCGTACTTTTTAAATTTCTAATCATATAAAATAGAAAGTAATTATTGTGATACAGTGAAACTTCCCCTAACGGACACTTCCCAATAGCGGACTCCTCTCAGTAGCGGACATTTTGAAATTCTGCTGCAAAATAACCTTGGCCCTTATGATAAAATTCTTCCAAACAACGGACATTCTCAATAACGGACGCGGACATTGAAATGTATCTGCCAACAACAATTAAAACTTCCAAATAACGGACAGCGTGAAAGAAAAAAAAAAAAGAAAAGACGTTTGTTAATTAAACGGAATCTAACGGAATTCTTTGCAACAATCATTATCGTGCATTTGAACGTTCTTGTACTTTATTGAAGGTAAGCAGCACAGTTGTTAGTTGTGATACTGTACGTGAGCAGTCCGTACTTTCTTAGTTTGCCAGTTGAGTGTTCGGAAGTACAGTCACATTAAAAATGTCACAAAAACGTAAACGTTTGTCACTAAAAGAGAAAGTGGATATTGTAAAGCATAGTGAGAAGGAGAAATTAAGTGTTGGTGAGCTGGCCACAAAGTTTAATGTGGGAAAACTCAGGTTAGTGAAATTTTGAAAAACAAGGATGTTATTTTAAAATCATGCACTGAGAATGCAAATGAGAACACAAAAAAAGCTTTTCCTAAAACTGAGGGGCTTGCCATTGACATTGTAACATATGAATGGTTCTGCCGTGCTAGAGCAAATAAGATGCCTTTATCTGGGACCTTGATTAGAGAGAAAGCCTTAGAAATTGCAAAAGAGTTGGGTTATTCTAATTTCAAAGCTTCGGGTGGTAGGCTAGACAAGTTTCGGTCAAGACACAATATTTCTACAAAAATGTATGTGGTGAATCTGCTTCTGTTGATCCAGAAATTGCATCTGACTGGAAAAGTAAACTTACTGATATTTGTATTTTGATATACTATATACATACTAACGATTTTCTAAATAGCGGACACTTCTCAACAACGGACATTTAATTTTTCCCCGGCGCTGTCCACTATTGGGAAGTTTCACTGTACTACCAAAATCTACTTCAAGGCTTTTCTTACGGAAGTACATGTTTCAGGTATTCCTGAAAATTTAAAAGTGATTTTGGCATATCTGTTTGCTTATGTATAGTCTTTTTTCTGAAATTGCTGTGCATATTTTGTTCCGATTCAAGACGTAACAGTCAGTTCGTTTAAGAAGTATGCAAATAAAATAAATCATCATCAGCATCATCATCATCATCATATAGAACGCGGATTTGTTGGAGCGTAAAATGCTGAATCTACCTTATGTGAGTGCGGCAATGAACCTCCGGATTGCTTAAAAGCCATAAGTAAGTAAGACTATCACCTCTCAGAATACTGAATGTTTTTAATAGAAATCACATTGAGCATCTCCTATGTCGAACAATTACTCATATCTCTGAAGGTATTAATTTAGGACGTATGTTTATCTAACTTTGTTTTCTTGTTTTGATGATTACTAAAGTCTGTGTGATGTATCTTGTCTCACGGTGAAAAGAGAGAGAAAGGAGATATGTCTTACTTCGTCTGTGTTGTTATGGCAATGGGGGAGTGGAGCGATGCCGTCCATCCATCTAGTGGCGGAAGGGACTAGTTGATACATTCTGTAGCACAAAATAAAATAACAAAATATCTCTCTTCGTACTGTGTAGTTCCGTCATTGAGTTTGTCTTTCAAGAAATTGAGTTCCGGTAGCCTGTACAATAACAAGGTTTTGAAAGGAATCCTGAAAATTTACAACCCTCCTATAATCTCCACCCTCATTTGAAGGGACTTGGTTTTATTGCTACTGAGACCGAGCCCCTACCACGCCGTAGCGGAGAACTGAGAAATATGTTCCCAAATTGAAGCAGCAGAAAGCCGCCATTTGTAGGTAGAAAACGCGCGGGATTTCGAAACCGCTATTTGAATACGTGTCGTATTGCGTATCCGAAAGCTAAATGGTTTTGTTTAAAGGAACAATACTTTTTTTTTGCGATACCTTTAATACCGTGTCTCTACTGTCAGCAGAGTTGCTAGGTTTTCTGCGAGGGAAGTCGGGATATCAGAAACTAACCTAAGACATTAGACTTGTCAACAGTTTAGCCTATCATAGCAGTTTTCTGCAGTGTTCGCGTGCTTTTTAATGTAATAGGCCTATTCGCCTCCGTGAGAAACACTAAAATACGAAGGACACACAGTACAGTGAACACTACAATAATTTTTTCTTTTACTAACCGCGAATAGCCTACGTTTTAACAATTTGCTAATAAATTAATTTTGGAACCCGTACTGCAACAGTTTCACTATCTGACGATGAATCCATGTTTAAACATAGTTCACTAAACTATAAAACGCAGAAATTGTATGTTTCTGTTATTAGTGTAAAGTACGATATCAAAATCCTATCTTTCTTGCCAGTCAACGCACTTGAGATACACAATGTTTACAAATTGCGAGAACAGCGACTAGGGACCGGAACGGAATAATCAACAATGCGGTAGAACTAGAAAAAGTATTATTTTGCGAATTTAGTTGCCCTACGGCAATCAGCTGGGCTACCTCATAGACTTACTAAATATCCGCAGGTTATCTCTGTGTTTACAATGTTACCATTTGAGTCAATATATAAATAAAAATATCGGATAATAGGAAATACAGACTAATTTGTTTAAGTATGTTCAAGGCTAATATCTGTAAAATCGGGATTTTTGTCAATCCCGACTCCCTTTAATCGGGACTCAACCAGGAAATTGGGAGAATCCCGCCTAAATTGGGATACCCGACAACCCTGGCTGTCAGACATAGGTACTATGTTCAGACTTGCATCATTTTCATGGGAACTCTGAATGTGAACATTCATAACCACGGTTAATAAAAGAATTAATATGTCAACTTTTTAATTCAATCTATAGGTTAAACTGATGTATGAAGTCAAAAAAGTAGTAGCAGCAGTAGCAGGAATAGTAGTAGTAATAACTTAATAGCAGTAGCAGCAGCAATAGCATAAGAAAATGTTTCATTAATCCGTAACTAAGACAGGAATTACTTTCAATCAGTTATATATATATATATATATATATATAATTTATGCAGTTTCTGTATGTTTAAGTTCGGTAAATAATTTTATTATTCATGTATGCACTGAAACAACAGCTGTTTGAAGAAAATGAATTATATAGAGTAAGGACAATAACAGTGTATAATAACGTAGATTGAATGGTAATTACTATCTTAGAAATGAGTTGAACACACTGAATGATTCAATGTAGGGTAGAAATTCTCTCTGCGGATTGCACCTATCCACTTTCGGTTAAGGGAATCTTTACTCAGAGGAAACTTGAAGCATAAAGAGTCACATGGCAAGTACAATAGTTTGTCTTCTGTAACATAATATGGAGAAAAAATCGTCGTAGAAATTAAGGATTAACTAACCAGTGAAATATAACATTCCTTCCTTCTTTACCGTTACATCCGTGTGCATTGCTGCAATAAAAAGCAGCACACGAAAGAACCATACTTATTCAGCTCTACCAAGCAAATGGCCGCTCGTAGACTGTTCAATTTGGGAACATTACACATCTATGACAGAGACAAGATAAACCTTACTAGGTATACCACCTCTCAAAATACTGAATGTTTTTTAATATTCTGTATAGTGAGCTTGTATGAAAATAATGAAAATATAATGTAGTAGTCATTGGTGTTGTAGCTCTGGACGGAAGTTGGCAGAAGCAGCGGAAGTGTTTTAATAAAATCGGCTTTAATACAGTCTTCGTCTGCAAAAGTGGTTAGCATTTGATGATGACTTGAATTGGTGAAATGACAGCTATGATGATTGAATGGAGCAGTGTACAATTGAAACACGGTAGCAATTTCAAACGACTATGCCAGCTGACTGGGAAGAGAATCTATTATCAGCTGTTCGCACGACCTTGGCTTTGGCTGAATTTCGTAACGGGCCTTGTAACACTTTCCACAGCTATCTGTTGCGGGAGATAAGCAAGACGCCATCGCTAATTTAACATCACTTAAGCTAATATTACATGCAAGATCTCGCCAGAGCACGAGACAGTTACGATAATATTACAGCATTGAATCTGTTCCATCAGTCACTGATTTCAATATATAGTATAACCTACATATAAACATTCTCTGATACTAATGCGTTATAGGGGACGGTATATGGACAAAGACTAGACATATCATAATTTCGCAATCGTTGACCATGTGATTTGCATGGCCTTAGGTAACCACTCATTCCTGTAAACGGAGGGTTAATTCGATGGTGTTAGGGTAAAGGGGATTAAGTAATTTTTTTGTACAAATGAACTTTTGTTCCCCAGGTGAATACACAAGTTAAATCCTACAAGTGGGTGTGCAAAAAACAAAATAGTACTAGCATTTGATGTGTTTTACTTGTGTAGAAAATTATTTGCAATCAGAGTCCGAAGTTCAATTTTCATTTATCCCAAAACTAATTTTTATGACTTACCTCTCTTTATCCAAACACCATCGAATTTCCTTTGATTACACCGGGAACGTAATCATGGATCGTTTGTATAGGAAGTAACTAAACTATCAATAAAGCCACAGCGGTGGACAAAAAAAAATTAAACACAAAATAAATATGTAAGTAAGTAAATAATATTAATTTTAAGGAAGTAATATATGTGCTAAAATTGGATCTCCACTAAGCTTCGGACAATGAAGTACAAGAGTTTTAAACTAATCAGCTAAGGTAATCCTAAATATTAACACTGTAGCTAAAGAAGTTGGAAATTTAATCAGTAGTGTTAATAATAATAATAATAATAATAATAATAGTAATAATAATAATAATAGTAATAATAATAGTAATAATAATAATAAATTTTTTAGTCAACTGTCCGAAGACGGTCTGAATCTCACAAGCAACACCACGAAGGTACCAATAATGAGGCAACTAGGCCAGGAGATAATGGGGTAGGGTGGCCAGTTCCTTTCCCTCTCCATTGCATACATCGCCGACTAGTTACATTCTACACTAGTCAGACTTCGGATGCATAGAAACAATTAATTATTCTTCCTCTGGCACATTTGTCAAGTGAAATGTACTGCCTGATAATAGATGTACATGTCAGCCAGAACCTCAATCAGAGAATTTTATTATTACTTACTTACTGGCTTTTAAGGAACCCGGAGGTTCATGGCCGCCCTCACATAAGCCCGCCATTGGTCCATTTTAATATTTCCCATCTACGTCTCGGCCTCCCTAAAGGTCCTTTTCCCTCCGAGAGAATTTTATTATTATTATTATTATTATTATTATTATTATTATTATTATTATTTTAATTGGTTATTTTACGACGCTTTTTCAACTGTTTTGGTTATCTAGCGTATGAATGAGATGGTGATAATGCCAGCGAAATGAGTCCAGGGTCTAACGCTGAAAGTTACCCAGCATTTACTTTTAGTGGATTGAAGGAGAACGCCGGAAAAAACCTCAACCAGGTAACTTGTCCCAACCAGGATTTGAGCCCGGGCCCGCTCGTTTCACGGTCAGCCATGCTAATCGTCACTCCACAACAGTTTAACAATAATAATAATAATAATAATAATAATAATAAAAATAATAATAATAATCGAAATCTTATGTTTTTTATAGAACCCGGAGGTTCATTTCCGTTTTCACATCGGTCCCTTCCTGAGTAAGATTAATCCATTTCCTAACATCATATTCCACCTCCTTCAAATCTATTTTAATATTATCCTCCCATATATGCCTTGGCCTCTCCAAAGTCTTTTCCTCTCAGGTCTTTCAACTTACACTCTATATGCATTTCTAAATTCACCCATACGTGCTACCCATCTCAAACGTCTCATTTAATGTTGCTAATAATTATGTCAGGTGAAGAATACAAAGCGTGCAATTCTGCATTGTGTAACTTTCTCCATTCTCCTGTAATTTCATCCCACTTAGCCCCAAATATTTTCCTAAGCACTTTATTCTCGAACACTCTTAACCTCTGTTTGTCTCTCAAAGTGAGAGTCCAAGTTTCACAACCACACAAAACAACCGGTAATAATTGTTTTATAAAATTCTCAGTTCTGTATTTCGTGGGTTCGATTCCCGGGGATATGATACTGTTTCTAGTTCCAGTTGCTTTAAACACCGATTTTTTTTTCGAACAATACGAATGAAGAATTGATGCACCGATGTATCATATGGTAATAGCAGAGTCTAGTATATACAGTCATGAAACTTGAGTTCTGAGGGTGCTAGGAACAATAGACTGTGCGGGTACTATTTCGCATTGTCTGTAATGAGGCGATAGTAGCGATCCTAATGTTTAGCAACTATCTATGGATGCATATTTACTACGTATTGAGCTTCGTGACTGGATATACTAGACTGTGATATTAGGATGTATAATTATACTAACTCTTATTCTTGATTTTGGAGCCACAATGTGAATTCTGCTCTACATCTGAGAATGATACGGGTCAAATCCAAGGCTTGTCCTCTTCGTAGGCAGTCTTATAGTTGGAAGTTGTCGAGAGATAAATATTTCACTAATGTGGGACACATGTCCCAAGAGATAAGTGATGTATTTTTTTTACAGTTTTCTTCCTTTTTTTACATCATCCTAATTTGTCTCTTAGAAGAGTTGAGTGATGTAGTTGACCTTTGAGTCTTAAGAATTGACGCAGCAGAAAATTTCCAAATGCGGTGTCATTACAAACATTCCAGGAACAGCATTTATTTGGATGAGTGACATCAATATTTGTTAGGCAAATCCATCAGCTGTTAGTTCTTCAACGATGCTGTAGTAATTTATATCGTATTCTTAGGAGATATATAATATAATACAATACAATATTACACGAGGAGTTACCGCATATTCCTGAAGATATTTTGAGCAAAAAAGTCATATAAACATAGGTCCTATTCTCAATATTTTCAGAGTTACACTAATTTGAAGTTGTTAGAAAAATACCTTTTTTTTTATTTTAGTAGGTTATTTTACGAAACTAGTTCGATTAATTAAAATGTGTCTTAGTGAAACTTACAGTAGAGTCCGTATAGGCCAGTTTCTATCTGATGCTTTTCCAATTCGCTGTGGGCTAAAGCAGGGAGATGCACTATCACCTTTACTTTTTAACTTCGCTCTAGAATATGTCATTAGGACAATTCAGGATAATAGACAGGGTTTGGAGTTGAATGGGTTACATCAGCTT
Organism: Periplaneta americana; assembly: GCF_040183065.1. Taxonomy (NCBI): domain Eukaryota; kingdom Metazoa; phylum Arthropoda; class Insecta; order Blattodea; family Blattidae; genus Periplaneta; species Periplaneta americana. The sequence continues at coordinate 23,472,418 of NC_091127.1, read as the reverse complement.
CTTGTCTATGCGAATGACGTGAATATGCTAGGAGAAAATCCACAAACAATTATGGAAAACGCGGAAATTCTAGTTGAAGCAATTAAAGCTATAGGGTTAGAAGTAAATCCCGAAAAGACTAAGTATATGATTATGTCTCGTGACGAGAATATTGTACGAAATGGAACTATAAAAATTGGAGATTTATCTTTCGAAGAGGGGGAAAAATTCAAATATCTTGGAGCAACAGTAACAAATATAAATGATATTTGGGAGGAAATTAAACGCAGAATAAATATGGGAAATGCGTGTTATTATTCGGTTGAGAAGCTTTTGTCATCTAGTCTTCTGTCAAAAAATGTGAAAGTTAGAATTTATAAAACAGTTATATTACCGGTTGTTCTATATGGTTGTGAAACTTGGACTCTCACTTTGAGAGAGGAACAGAGATTAAGGGTGTTTGAGAATAAGGTTGTTAGGAAAATATTTGGGGCTAAGAGGGATGAAGTTACAGGAGAATGGAGAAAGTTACACAACGCAGAGCTGCACGCATTTTATTCTTCTCCTGACATAATTAGGAACATAAAATCCAGACGTTTGAGATGGACAGGACATGTAGCACGTATGGGCGAATTCAGAAATGCATATAGATTGTTAGTTGGGGGGGCCGGAGGGGAAAAGACCTTTGGGGAGGCCGAGACGTAGGTGGGAAGATAATATTAAAATGGATTTGAGGGAGGTGGGATATGATGGTAAAGACTGGATTAATCTTGCTCAGGATAAGGACCAATGGCGGGCTTATGTGAGGGCGGCAATGAACCTCCGGGTTCCTTAAAAGCCAGTAAGTAAGTAAGGTTATTTTACGACGCTTTATGAACATCTAGGTTTTTTAGCGTCTGAATGAGATGGTGATAATGCCGGTAAAATTAGTCCGGGGTCGAACACCGAAAGTTACCCAGCATTTGTTCATATTGGGTTGAGGAAAAACCCCGGATAAACCTCAACAAGATAACTTGCCCCGACCGGGAATCGAACCCAGGCCACCTGGTTTCGCGGCCAGACGCGCTAACCGTTACTCCACAGGTGTGGACGAAAAATATCTTTTTTCTTTAGTTTTAAGAGTAAAAGAATATTACAAATTGGAGAATGAACTATTCAGAAGTGTCATTTCTTTAATTGGCTAGTGTTCTGAAGCTAAAAATGTCTTGTTAATTGCATAGTTGCGTCGTACAGAATTTTTTTTCCAATTTTAACTGCAAATTAGGCCTACATTTTTCTTTCACACTTATCACAACAATTATTACAAATAGGGTTGCCAACTCTAGAGGATGGAAATTCAGGACAAATTAAAAAGATAAAACAGTATATAAACTTATAATGAATTTCATTGTAAATACACTTGTATTTTGGCGCTCAATTAATCAATTAGAATTGTCTTCGTCTTATTATTTGGTTGTAGCGGTGTAGCCCTACATTAAAGAACATACCACAAGTCTGTACACATTGAAAAGCACAGGGGTTGATAAGTATACATGTCTCTACACTCACTATATTAACATTGTTCGAAAGAATATTTGAATCGCCCCATGCAGAAAGGGCTTCAGTCCATTAGACCTAGTTTTGAGTGGGGGGGGGGGACATTCTGTATACTCTATTCCTTTCTGCATAGAACTCTGAGCCTGACGCTTCAGTTTCTATCTTTCCGAGCATTGGACTGAATAATTTTCTTTACAGGTCGATGGAGCCGCTCGTAAAGATATGATTTCCATCGAAATCTCGGTTTTTTTTTCAAAATTTGTGACTGAAGCCCTTTTTGCATGGAGCGATTCATAGGTTGTTTCCTTTGTTTTTCTTTATTAGTTCTTTGTTTGTTGAAATATAATCAAAAAATTCTCTACATTACACAAATTCATAATCTTAATAAAATTAAAGCAAAAGAAATTAAATCACTACCAAATAAATAACCGAAATTATCCCAATAAAATAAACCAGGTATGGAGAATATAAATAAAAAACATAAAAGAAATATTAATGACTGAATTATTCATCAAGAATTACCTAATAAGCATAAAGGGATTAAAAAAATTAAATATATCAGAAACTTTAATATTGCAATATAATCTAGGATTGAAAATAATAATTATTAAAGTTCGTTTTTACCAAGAGTTCTGATTTTACAAGTTCTGGCCTCATCCGGTTCCTGTTGTCAGTTCAGAGATTCTTCATCTTTTTAAATTCGCTCCACATGAGTATTGCTAATTGGAAGAGCATGTATGTGTTCAGCAATTTTCTTTAAGTTTGGCACACTACGTGTCTTCAAAACAGCGTACAGCGTTCTTGAGGAGTTGGTAGATGTTTCAGTATCTGCATCATTTCTTTCAATAGGCAGTACTCTTGGTACAATGCATCATCATTTTCAAACTTCAGTTCTGCATATATTAACATGTAATATATTCACAATTTCAGTGAGGACATTGTATGTGAAAGTATTATTAAGGCTTAGAAAAGTGGTTTTCTTAAGAAGTGTAGAATAGTAATCAAACCATTTTTGCAAATAGTCAATGACCCTCTGATACACATTCAGTGCTTCCTTCTTAAAGAGATGCACATCAGAGTCAAGTTATTCAAATGCTGATTTACTACCAAGCCATGTCAGCAATGAGCTCCACGAACTCACTTCTGTGTTCTATCCAAAGAGCTTATAACTTTCAAACTCTTTGCTTCTATTCATCAAAAGCTATATCGTATAATTATAAAATGTCTTTGGTAACCATTGCAAACTACGTCGGATGTCTAATAACGAAAAATCAATATGAAATTTCAGAATGTAATATTGCAAGGAACAAAATTCCGGACATTAAGCGTCCTGAAAACAATTTAATTTTTTTTCCTACATAGAGAATTGATTTCCTGAAAATCCGGAAAAAATTCCGGACAGTTGGTAACCCTAGTTACAAATGACGTTATTCTTATAAAGTCTTTAAGACTGTACATTAAGATGCAAAATTGAACTGTAAAGAATCAGGTTGCTAGAAGTCGTGTGGCATTTGGCAGTGTGGAGAATTCTACCAGAACATCTCCTTTATCCATGTCACCTTCAAAGGTCTTGGTGAAGCTGACTTTTCATCCAGAGCAGCATTTTGTTCCTGGTTACAACAAACTTGTGTTCAGGATCAAAACTTTCTCTCTGCTATAATCTCACCGATGAAGTGAAGTTTACCAGAAATGGAGTGCAGGACTTTCACAATATTCTTGTATGGACTGACAGAAATCCCAAAGCAGTTTTGGAAATGACACCACCATTAATATTGGACTGGAATAATTGGCGACACAGGGGGCAATTTTTTGAATAGTTATTGAAATGAAACAATTGTTTCATCTTAATCCTTCTATAATGCTTTAATCGGTCCTTCCATTTTACCTGGAACATTGACAGAAGTAGCATACTGCGACTTTTCAACAAATAACTTAAATGTTTTATTGGAAGAAGTTGCCATGGATGAATATATAATAGGATGCGAAACTTACTGAGTTTCCCGTAACACATACTAGAGGCGCTGTTATAGAAATCCATCTTGCTGCCATCTGTTGGGAGGAGGAGCGTTATTGCATCTAGCAGCGCACCAAGTAGCGAAAAGAGTAACTAATTACTCCATGCATTTAGCAGCACACCTGGTGACGAAAATGTTAAACTGTGCAGAAAGTATTCCCTCCCACCCTCATCGATATTCAAAACTAACCCAATTTAAGATAAAACATTTACATTTTTATTCCTCACAGCATCTTCTACTGAAAATTCTTACCGGAGCCAACAGGAAGATAAAAGAGACGATCTGTTTTACACTACCCAATTAAAATATAACCAGACAGAGTTAAAAAATAAAGCAAAAGGTTAGATAATTGGGATTGTATTCTTTGGGTATTTATTGTACAGCGCAATGGAAAAGCCTGCAAGAACTACTTAGATAGTTCAATTTATTATATTACTATTACTTTACAATACATTCAACAACACTATGTTACAACGTCCATAAACATCACTGTTTATACACACACGTAGTATCACTTTATGTTCACTTATTAACAAGTTTTTGTCTGCCAACTTGTCTCCTCGAGCAATATCTCGAATGGATAAATAGAGAACTCTGGGTAATGTACCCAACACGTAGTTCTAATGTTCACCACCTACGACGTTGGGCGCTGATCATCTTATTTGAGCCCCCTGCCGCCAGATGGTGCTGACCGCAGTTTCGCATCCTGTTATATATTTATCCATGAAGTTGCACTAAACTTAATTCAGCGCATTTGGTTCAGCACCGCCTCATTTTTCTCTTGCTGCTAGAGCAATTTTAAATCAGCGATACCCTGATAAATGGATTGGTCGTGAGGGAACGACATTCTGGCCTGCTCGTTCTCCGGACCTCAGTCCATTGGATTTCTACTTATGGGGTCATTTAAAGGTCGGTGTGGATTCCAGACCTATTCATAACGTAGACATTCTTCGCCAACGACTTGAAGAAGGATGTCAGCTGATACGGCAGACGTCTGGAATATGTGAGAGAGTGAGGCAATCGATGAAGCAGCGCTCATAAGTCTGTATTAGAGCTCATGGTGGCCATTTTTATCACTTTCTGTAGAAGTTAGAATTTTCTTTGTAAAATAAATGTAGGCCTATTGTAAGTTGTAAATTAAACTTTATCATCACAGATATATACACCACAGACAATGACTGTAACTAAAAAACTAAGCGAAATTGGCCATATGTTTATATGAACTTTTCTCCTTGTTGTCAGGTCCTCTATCAATCCCCCACAACTATAATTTGTTTTTCAGAGTCCTTTTGTGTTATAATGTTCAATAACATGTCGAGTAAATATCGACAAAAAACATTTTCCGTAGTAGTCTCGACTATATAATCTGAAATACTCAGTCCATTAAAATTTAGTTCTTTTTATTACATGAGCTCATGCTATGTTTATCTGATAAGCCCCGTGGGGTAATATGCGCTAGACAGTGTACTTGATTAAAATAATATCACATATTTGCAATTCATTGCGCCTTTGATGTAATATGAAGCCTTTTCGTAGCTTGAGGGGAAAATTGAACCTTTTATAGCAATAAAGTTAACCTTCTTTGTGTTAGTTGTTTTTGACAAGAGATCTAATATGTATTTCTGACATTGGCGGCGAGTATTTCTCTGTCAGATGTGTGCTTGCAAAACATTCCGTTAGAGGCGCTCGCGTGACTTAACTACCAAGAATCGGATTGTATTTGCATGACACGATCTGAAATTCTAAAGAAGATTATAAAAATAATAATAAAATGAAAGAAAGGCATTATATGCTTCCGACTTTACAGGTTGCTATCTCATTTCATCAGCTTTGTTGCAAAGAAATATGTTTGTTATTACAGAAATTGCTGATATCATCAACTCTCATAAATGCTGGAATACGTTTGAAGTCGGTTGAAATATGTCCACATCTCTTCATACGAATGACTTCATTTTTTTCCCTTACGTTGCTATGGAAACCTGTAGCTCGTAATATAGCAGCCATTTCTACGAACTGATAGAAATGATAATATATTCGCAATAAAGCCAGGAAGTAAAATGTACGTTGAGACTAAGAATATCTTACTCATTATTTAAGTGGAATAAAAATTGCAATTTTCAGATGATTTGAAAGAAAGGATATTGGAAGTTCATATAGCCTACACGACAAGGTTTTTCTGAGAAAGCAACGGACAAAAATATATTACACGACTGAAATAAAATGTTGACAAAAGTGAAATAATATGATACAAGGTTGGGAAGTGCTATTTACAAAATCGAGAGAAAGTTTGAAAAAACGAGCAGAGCGAGTTTTTCAATTTGCGAGATTTTGTAATGCACTTCACAAACATGTATTATACAACATTTTTTGCACGATCATATTTTTAACATTACAAATCTATATATATAATTTGAACTGGTAATGGAAATCACGGGAAAACGGCTGGACGGATTTTAATAAATGACCCCTCATTTTGATGCTTGGAACTCAAAGTTTTTCGGAAAAATAGTAGTTTTCAGTGAAATGTCAATTTTTAAACATAATTTTCCTATTTTCCAAAATCCATCTGTCGTCAGTTTTGAGAACTAGCTAATAGCATTCACGGCCGACTTGATATTCCCTTCGGAGAAGCGAAGCGAGCATCAAGTCGGCCGTGTTGCATTTCAGAATTAAAAAAAAACATACTACAGTAAACAATATTACACGAAGGCCATGATCTGCAAGAATGCTGACATATTTAGAGCTCAAATTAAATTGGTTATTAAAAACTTAACTTACTAAAACTAATTTACAGGTTCGATTCTGTGGTGTGTAATTTTCTGGGTTCAGCTGTGTATTGGATATTAAAAACTACAAACCTTGAGGTGGTTTGATGACATTATTACCATTAGAAATTAAATATCATTGTAGTTAATGCCATGATGTGACTATTTTTCATTAATTATACATATTAATGCTATATTGATGATATGAAAGTGAAACGTTTTGGGGTTATATAAGTAGATGTAGAGAATAACTTAAATTAGATTTTGACTGAAAGCTGTAAAACTTACGTAAGATAATATTATTTAAAATCAAATATTTTTATAATTATTAGTCAAGTGGGATTGGGTCTTTTTTATATATTTAATGGCGGTGTGGTGTAGATATTTATAGGATGCGTGGTTCTATTCAGTATTGGCTCGAGAGAGAGTATCTTTCATTATTACGGAAGGAAATAACTTTCCGAATGTCTGGTATTCTTCATTGAATATAAATCTGAAAAATATTTATTTGAACGTCTAATGAACTTAGTTTGCAGCATTTGCTGCACAGTCACTAGTACAATATACAGTATTTTGCATTGAAAATTTAGAGCAATATTATTCCAAAGCCTTCGCAAAACTGCACTGTAATGATAACTAAGTAACAAGTGATTGTACTGGGTCTATTTCAGTATAGTTTTATGTTATGGAGCATGATTTCCCTAGCACTTGACTAAGCAATAAAACATAGGCTATATATATATATATTTTTTTTATGCTCGACCATGCCGAAACGTAGTAATTATACACCTGCTAGCAGACCTTTAATGCATGTCATTAAAGTACACCTACTCATTAAAGGTCAGGTCTTTCAGCCAATGACGACTCAGGTTACAACTGTTCAGCCAATGACAGGTCAGCTTTCTGCCGTTATAAAAGCGCAAGTATCGATTATTCTCAGATATGCAATCGAAAGAGAACTAGCGAAAAGTCACGGAGGCTGGAAATCCAATACTGTCGCAGAAGGTTATGTTCTGTTACTATAATAATTAGCGTTAATTGTAAATAATATTCAAATAAATTCAATTTGTCATCTCGTTTTTCAATTTCTAATTTAATTTCAATGTTATCTCTGTAGGTTCTTATGGCCTAGCAAGGTCAATGTGGATATCTGTTCCTCGGAAAAAAAATCAACACTTTCGCGTCTGCGCAGATCTCACAACATACGGAACATTGCTGAAGGTCAGATACAATTAAAATTAATAATATCAAGTTAGAAATATGGTCGAGCATAAAAAGTCGTATGAAACTCGCTGTAATGGTAATTAAGAAGCTCGTATAGTATATATAACATAGGAAAGATTACAGAATGCTGGGTTTGAAATAAAAGACCTTACCTTGGACAGAAAACTATTAGTAAATGAATATATATATATATATATATATATATATATATATATATATATATATATATATATATATATAGGCTATAAACTAATAAATTGCAATATAGCATGTCTAACGACGTAAACGTGCGTTCTGTTGAAGTGGTCCTGAACATGAATTTAGTTAGAAGTAGCACTCTTGTCCCTTGATCTACTGGAAGCGACATAGAAGCTTCAAAGGTGTTGGATCTGAGACCAAAACTTGGAACCTGTTGTGGTTTCTATTTAGTTTCGAGCGGATCTGAGATAGCACAATAAACTAATCGGGGCATAGTCTTGTGTTGACCTCGCTCAAAGGAGTGCAACTTGCGAAAACGGCTATAATTTTAGCTGGACTTACCCTTTACGCTCAGAGAGCTTCATAGCAGTATTTCGTGAACTTGACGCATAAAAGGTTAACTCGCTTCTGAATGTAAGGAAACAAGCCGCTGGACGGGCGTCGCTCTGTGTTGGCATTGAACTCTTGTTACCTGCGGCCGACCTCGGCTATCAATTGCTGGTCAATATAAGGAGGAATCAAAAGTGTGTATCTGCTTGAGTTATAGTTGCCCATAGTGTTTACAGTGAACTGTACTCGTCGTACCTTTACATAAAACAGCCGTGGCGAGAACGTGACTCGCGAGACATTGTTGCTCGCAGTGATAGCTGTGCATTTCGCTTGCCTCTAACCTCCGCCAACCCCCACCCTCTCACTCATTGGACTCAAACTCCGTTCCATTTGTAATTGTCTCTGACCTGCGAGTGGCATATGTCTCTCTCGAAACCATATTGTACGAAAGTTCCAAGCAGGATGGGAGGACGCATTTTTTTGCTGTCAATATGATTTGTTCACAAGTACCTATTACGAGGAAAACGGTTGTATAACATAAAACGGCATTATACTACATGTTACTCATGAAACATTAAAAGGTTGATTGTTATCATCATCATCATCATCATCATCATCATCATCTCTGTACGTCGACCCTTTTTCAGCAGATGTACGAATAATGCAGTTAGCTCTTCAATTTGAACTCACTGATTTACTATGTGATGTCAAATGAAAGCTAAATGTAAGGACTTGACAAATGTTGAACTTTCAAATCTTTGCCAAAGATAAATATCCGGAGCTTCGTTCTTTCGCTTGCTCTGTTGAAGCCATGTGCGCTACAACTTACGTTTGTGAAAAATTATTTTCAACAATGAAAATAGTAAAAACCAAATTTAGATCACGACTCACAGACAAATACCTTCGTGATCAACTACGACTGGTAGTAAGTGATATAATTCCTGATTTTGAAACTCTGTCGCAGAGACATTCTGAAGACAGTTAATTTTAGGTTGTGATATTTTTCATTTATTGTTCATTTCTTTCTTCGTTACACGTACTAAACATTAGTTTGTAGCCTTGTACTGCATAAAATTATATTTAAGTGCTTGACGTAAGGAAACTGAAAATCCGTTAATAAGTCAGACAGTTGCTTCATTTCCCCTTCGGGTGTCCGTCTCCCTCCATAGGTGCTCTGAACGTTGCAGGTTACACAGTGGCTCGGCGCACGATTACATTTTCGCCACCGCTGACAAAACATTGTGTTCAAGTCTGAGCGTCACATTTTTGCCTAGAAATAACAAGGAAGTCCATCAAGTGATAATGGATTTTCACTACGATTTTTCCCCCATATTTATTTTTTTCAAATATGTATTGTTTGATGGTGCCATATTTTTTATTTAAATATAGATTTTTTTTTTCACAGTTTGTGAGATACATGTTTTCGTTATACCTTGATAATGAAGAAATTGTGGGTACGGAATGTCAGAAAAAACCAAAGTGCTGGAATAAATCTTGCACCGAATGCATGTTGTTCGTGGCGCCATCTAACAGGATCAGCAGTCTTGGTTGAATGCCACATGTTACGTGAATTGTCAACCTCCCCCAGGGCTTGAACCTCAGGCACGTGGCGCACGGCCAAGTCGTAACGACCTCGTCGTGAAGGCATTACCCTGCCTCCAGCACCCACAACAACTGAAACCTTGAATTGATTCCAGAGTACACAGACAGACGAGCCTCCCTATCATTTCGCGCGTTGCTCGCTTCTTTCTCTTATTTCCTTTCCTATTTTTTCCTTTTGTTTTATTTATTCTTTCCTTTGCAGTAGTTCGTTTTTTTTTCTCCTACATTTTTCCCTCGTTTTGCTCTCCTCTCCATTTTATTTCATTTTCTCTTCTTCGTGTTCGTTTTTGGCCCATTTTCGTATTTTTTCTTTATTCTGTTCCTTCTTTTCTTCATTTATATTCTTTCATCTTATATTTTTTCAATCTTACTTTTGATTCACTTTTCTTTCTGTCTTCTTTAATTTATTTTTTACATCTTCTATTTCTCCTTCATCTCGTTTTTTCTCCTTTTCCGTCTTTTGTTTTTTATTCCCTATTTTCTTTTTGTGGTTTTCCTGTACCTCACTCTACTCTTGATTTCTCTATTTTAATGTTTCATTTGTTTCATGTTCTTGTACCTCTTTTTCTTTTCTTTTTCTACATTTCTTCTTTCCTTATTCACTTTTCTCTTTTGTCTGACGTCGTTCTTTTTCTACTTCTATTAGGTGATTCCTTCATTTTTATTTTTCCTTTCTTCTGTCCTTCTTTTTTCTTTCAATTCATTTTGCTTTTTCTTTAATAATTTTCATTTTCACCTGTACATTTTAATTTTATTATTATACTCCAATTTTACAGAGAACCCTATTTTACCTGAGATAGGTATGTTAGGGTTATAAATATATTATTATAATATTTATATGATATTGATTAATTAAATCTGCTATTGAATTAATCTTGTTTCAATTTTGAAATAAATACAATTTTACAAATCTATAAATTCAGCAAATCTATACAAGTTTTATAATTTATACACATGAATGAATGAAAGAAATGAAATGAGATGAAATGAAAGACTAAAATACAATCTTATATTTCAATTAACAAGTTTCATGAAATGTATAGTATATTATAACCTAAGTAAGCAACCAATCCTAATATTCACTAGTATGTAATTTAAATTTCTGTGATTTGAAATTTATGAAGACGTTACACAGTTTTCCATAAAACAATGTTGTTACAAACAGTTTCTAAATTTTATACAACACATTTACCGTGAATTTATTGTAAATTATTATCCTAATTAATGTCTACCAACTGTTGAATTAAATATTTATAACAAAATATGTAAAAACTATAGATAAAAAATTCAGTGGATATAGCCTATACAAATTTTATCATGTGTTCAGATTACAACTTTTGTGAACGTAATTCATATATCTCATAAAATCTTGATAACAGCATTTATTTCGGAACACTTGTATTGGTGGGGAGTACTTGGTGTCGCACCTGTCTAATCGAAAAACTAGTTCAAGACATTGTAGTTCAAATTTGTGACACTCAAATAACAAAAATTGGACTGTTTGTATCTTGAATATACATTTTAATTTAGTTTTTTTTCTTGTTTTCATTTATTTTTATTTTATTTGTTTTTTTTTTATTCTCGCTTCCTTCCCACTTTCTCTTTCCTTTTAGATTCATCATTTTTTTTCCTTATGCCTATTACTCGATTATAGTACTCCTTTTTTCTTTACCACCTTATTTTCTCCTTCACTCTCTTCATTTTTTATTTATATTTATTTCACCTTGTTTATATTTTATATGTTGGGCAACCCTGGCTTGGACCCACCTGATATCTCTTGACGTCGTCGTGGTTTCAAATTGCCGTGCCATGTAATTTTCTCCTGTAATCCTTGCTAATACAGATAGTGATAAGACCATTTTCAGAAGTGGGTGCCATTATGAGAGGACAGACTAAAAATTATCACTTTTATACAGCAGGTTATTCCTGCAGATATGAGATCGGCGCCTGCGTTTATATGCAGCCGGGCTGTACATACGCGTTATTTCTGCGGTTTCTGTGCTTCACGGAAATTTAATTGCGTCCGGCCGGCCATTTTCAGATTTAAATGGAACACGGAAATAAAACTCGACAATGGAACCATTGCAAGACTTCTCTATACGACATAATTGCTTCGCGCGCATGACTTACGCGTGACTTGAGTGCAGTCAGTTCCGAGCAGTGTGAATTCGTAGTAGGTGAAGCACTTCGTTTGTCAGCAATTATTTGTCAAGGAATGGAATTTTCGGGAGAAGGACACTATAACCCAGCACCGCAGCCTTTTACGATCCATTGCGCTAACCCTCAAACTTGGTGCATTCCCAAACCCACACCGGCTCACTACACTAAGGTTCGTTGTGTACCCAGGTTTCGAGTTAAGACTGGTTCACAATAAACCGGAAACGAGAATCGGAATGAAAACGAAAACGGTAAAATTGTTAAAATGTGTACATTTAAATGTGAGCATTCACAATTGAGGGAAAGAAGGCAGAGGACGGACACTGGAAAGTTTTCTTTTCTCAATCGTACTATCAGGGACTGGAATGCTTTACCTGCAGACTTACTAAAGGCTTTACCAACAACCAAAAATGCATTTAAAATAGACTTAAGGACCTTACTAATAGACGGTAATTATACACAGTAGTTAAAAGGTGTAAATGATATGTTGTTATTGAAGTGTTGTATCAGTGAAGAATTACTCGTATGTTGTGTCAGTGAAGTGTGTTGTATCAGTGAAGAAGTATGTCGTGTCAGTGAAGTGTGCTGTGTAAGTGAAACGTGTTCCTGTCAGTGAAGCTTTATAGTTTATATTGGCAGTGCAAAGAATTTGAACAGTGAAATGTTTTTGAAGTGTTAGTGAAATCAGGATAGAATCAGTGAAATGTGTCGTAGTTCCAGTGCAGTGAGTGAGTTGACAGCGAAATGAGTGTAATGTTGAAAGGTACTTGTGCAGATATGAACATATACTCGTGGGTTTTAGTTCGATCTTAGTTTTAAGATACAAATTAGAATATTTCAAATGTTATTTTAAGTGATCGTTTCATTTAATTTAGTATATTACCTGTTGTTGTTGTTATTGTTGTTGTTGTTATTATTAGTATTAATTATTAGTGTTATTATTAATTTATTTTTAATTAATAAGTTTATTATTGTCATTATTGAGTGTAATTAGTTACCACTGCCACCGGGTATATACCCATTGCAGTGTGAATAAATACATACATACAATTAACGAAAAGCTTGCCGGAGCCCAGGGTCGGGAACGGAGAGGTGGCCAAGTTTCAACTTTGGCGTTCACGTTTCCGATCACAGCCCACTAGATTCATTCTATTGCCATCTAAAAGCTATTTTGTCGTCATATATTTTGTAGCAAGACGACCGTGACATAACCTATGCATTATTTTGTTCTGTGCTGTGCATCATGGAGATTCTAATATTGAGTGTTGAGGAAAATCCTCACGTTCACGATAAGCGGCGCGCCTCGTATAAAGATAAGAAAATGAAGGAGAATACGAGGCTTTCAATACCTGCATCTTTGAACACCGATCGTAAGTGAATCATATTTTATTACTGTATTGGTTGTCTTACACACTACATATTCATGCTTCAATTCAATAACTACTGTTGTGTTCATTTTTGTTCTATTACAAATGTTTCTTCTCTAATTATTTTACGTCATGGTAGACTTAAAATAGGTTGTGATAATAAAGATGCATGGGTATATTTATAGTACCGTACCTAATGAAATGTTTCAGTTGAAATTTCGAAGTTGGTTAACCTGTGTTTATGTTGGCTGCATTGTACTCATGAGAGAACGCCATTGGTCAATTATACACAAATAACATCAGAATACGTAATATAGACTTTAGATATCGTTATTGACATGCTTATCGATATGCATAGTCGTCTACTTTTTCGGTTTATTGTGAATCAAAAATTTTCATATTCACGTCCTCTGCTTCTCGTTTTCATTCTGTTCTCGTTCCCGGTTTATTGTGAACCAGCCTTAAGCCACCCTACTCGTCCCGACGCCAGCCCCCTACGTGCCAGAGTGCTGCAGAACAGCGCTTACAACCGGTTCATATTCGACCGGTTGCAGATCAACCGGCCAGGTTTGACATTCGTTCGAATATCCGGCCTTGAAGCGGTTGCGCCACGCAAGACAGAACAACAGATATATAGGACAGAATACAAGCGCATTTTATCATACAGGAACTCTGATGACATTTTGTAACTACACAAATGGAGTAACAATCGAAGGAAATTTACGTTTTCTAATTAATAAAAAAAAAAGAGTAACTTAAAATTCTTAGGATAATATTTGAGGCCAAGAGGGATGAAGCTACAGGAGAATGAAGAAAGTTACACAACACAGAACTACACGCATTGTATTCTTCACCTGACCTAATTAGGAACATTAAATCCAGACGCTTGAGATGGGCAGGGCATGTAGCACGTATGGGCGAATCCAGAAATGCATATGGTGTGTTAGTTGGGAGGCCGGAGTGAATAAGATCTTTGGGGAGGTCGAGATGTAGATGGGAGGATAATATTAAAATGAATTTGAAGGAGGTGGGATGTGATGATAGGGACTGGATTAATCTTGCTCAGGATAGGGACCAATGGCGAGCTTATATGAGGGCGGCAATGAACCTACGGTTATCTTAAAAGCCATAAGTAAGTCCTAACTCTTTTTACTGAAAGGCGGTTTCTAATTCCAGTTTCTACAAGATTCTTGCAACTAAATCCTCGCTCACAATTTACAGTATGCGATGGAATTATATAAATCAATTAGAAGAAATTGTTCACTTAAGAGGAGACAGAGGTGAATATTTCAAAATCCACAAAATGTATCCGATTTGTTTGAAATTGATCATGGATACTAAGTATGTTATTAGTCATGGACATACCAAGTTTCAACTTTCTAAGTACAATAGTTCTGTAAATATTAATAATTTTATAAAATCTTATATCGTTTGATATAAAATGCTCCATGCACCATATTGTAAGAAATTTTCAATATTTCTTTTTATTTATATGTTCAGAGAAGGTATATAAATAATGATAAGTATTAGTTTATTATGGGAATAATATAGTAATACAGTTATCTTGGTTTTAATTTCATACTTGTAAGGGCACAAAATCAAAAACTAACATCGGAATATGAAAATAAAGATAATAAAAATGGAAAAAATCAAATTTTCATATTTTCTTCAGTTTTGTTCAAAAATTTCACCTCTACCTCCCCTTAACTGAACACGAATTACACCAACTCTCTGAAATCAATTCCTGAACATCTATTGCTAAATACCTTTTGCCCATGCCATTAGCATTTCATTTAAATTCAGATTAGTTCAAACTTCTGTGATTTAATTTTCTTCATTATCATCTAGTTTCTGAAGTCCAATGTGGTTGTCGCATTTTTGCACATTTACATTCAAAATTTGTTGCATTTTTATAAATCGAGCAGCAAAATGCGACAAATGCGACTGTGGCTTAAACCCTGCCAGGAAGTAACGGTACGTTTTAATATTTGTACTTAATTTGCAAGAAAACCATCCATTTTATTTAAAACTACAACGGGATGAATAATTTCTTATCCGTTTCTCTAATGACATGAGTAGAAATCAGAATCGTACTGATAGTACTTATCGACTAAAACAGTCTTAACATTTAGGAGAAAATATATATATATTTTTTTTTCTGTGAAAAGTATTCATTTGGGACTAATATGGTATTAGAATTTTTTTCTATACTCTATCCAAGGAAAAAGCTGTTATAATTTGCACAGTTATTTTACTTCCATCTTGAATATTTGTGCTCGCGTGTGCGCAAGAGTGTGTGCGTGTGCACGCACGCTAAGTACGTGCTCGCGCGAAGGAGCGGACGAATCAGAGAGAGACAGTGAGAGAGAGGGAGAGGGGGAGGGAGATTGACTATGAGCTTCTCATATAACCACGTGCTCAAGGAAGTCGAGGATCACCTTTTGACTGCTCCATTTCAAGTATACACCGAAAGGAAGCGAAGTATAAAGTGTGGTAATTCAATATGATGTGTATTCGCGATGTTCAGTTGTCAACCTCGCTGTCAAGGAGGAAAACAAAAGAAGAAGCAAGCAGTGATTCACAACACCAGAAACCTGATGCCGCATTCCTTAATAACATGCCGGCTAAATTTAGTCTGTGGGGCTGGGATAATTCGTATCTCGATGTTCCTAGTCACATTGTCGACCAACTGTTTACAGTGCTCAGCCAAAGGACCACATTATTGTATTCTTAACTGTGGTCGACATTCACTGCTGTGGAGTAATTACCAGCGCGTCTGATCGTGAAACGAGCGGGCTCGGGTTCGAATACTGGTTGGTACAAGTTACCTGGTTGAGGTTTTTTCCGGGGTATTCTCTCAACCAATTGAAGCAGAATTGCTGGGTAACTTTCGTCATCACTAATTCACATATCATTATCATCATCCATACTATAATAATAATAATAATAATAATAATAATAATAATAACAATAATAATAATAATAATAATAATCCGTGGCGCTACAGCCCACGAAGGGCCAAGACTGATCAGCCGGCTGCTGGCCTCACGACCACATGCTGAAGCAGAGGTGGACGATCATCCAACCAGAATGGAGGTATCGTGTTGTTAGCACGATGAGCCCCCCAGCCGTTATAGCTGGTGTGCGTAACCGGACATCCATACTATAGCCCGGGTTAAATTAACGGTGCGGCGTGCTGTACTTGTACAAAAGCGCGGCCGTTCGACTACCTATTCATTCACAGAATAGGAGTGGTAAGCGCAATAAGTCTCAAACTGCAGTGCAAGCCTTCGGATCCCTCCTTGGTACAAGAGAAAAAAAGTGTGGTCGACAAACATATAGAGGAACGAGGAAAATAGAACATATAGGACGTACTTTTCCTCCCCTACCAAGATCATATCTTAAAGCAACTTAAAATTGTCATCATTGATGCGTTGTATTCTGAACTTGCGATATGTACTTTTGTAAACCATTAAAGGCTTCTAGGAAATGGACTTTCCAGGAAGGAAGGAAAATATAATACTTTGTTTTCTTGCAGAGAAGGAGAATACAACTATGAAATCTGCTTCGACATGGGGAACTATTAATAATGGAATTCCTCAATGATCAATATTAGGTGCCCTACTTTTTCTAGTGTTTATAAATGATCTTACCCCCCCTAATAAAAATGTAGGTCATCCCATATTATTTGCAGATGACACAAGTATAGTAATTACAGCCAGTAACTCCAACACATTCCAATCTTCAACAGAGGAAATTCTCTTCAAAATATGTGACTGGTTCTCAGTCAATAAATTGGTATTAAATTGTAACAAAACTAACATAATTCAATTTAAATCCTGAGCAAATTCAACCTCGCAAATTTCTAGCGCAATAATTAACAATAGATCCCTATTAGAAACAATAACAACCAAATTTCTTGGCTTAAAAATCGATAATGTGTTAAATTGGAAAAATCGTATTAAAGAAATTACCCCCAAACTAAATTCAGCTTGTTTTGCTATTAGATCTATGCAAAAGATAGTAAATATCAATACCTTAAAAATAATATGCTTTGCATACTTCCACTAGGTAATGAGTTTTGGAATAATATTCTGGGAAAATTCCTCAGATAGTAACAATATATTTCTATTACAAAAAAAGAGTAATTAGAATAATAGTAGGTGCCAAATCTAGGGAATCGTATAGGACTATTTAAAAAAAAATACAAATAATGCCCATTGCTTGTCAGTATATCTTTTCATTAATAATCTTCCTCGTATGTAATCGTGAAAACTTTGTAACTAATTCAACAGTTCATAGTATAAATACACGTCAAAAAATGACTTTCATACTCCATCGGTTAGTCTATCGTGCTTTCAAAAAGTAGTGCGTTATATGGCACCAAAAATTTTTAATAGCCTCCCTATCGATATAAAAAATGAAACTCAAAACATAAGATTATTTAGGGCCAAATTAAAGCACTACCTAATTTCTCACGCCTTCTATTCTGTAGGTGAATTCATGACATTCCATAACACTTCATGAAATTGATACTAGAACTTTGTGTTGTACTAGTAGACTATATTGTAAATCTCGTCTGTATATATCTCATCTAGACTGTGACTATAAATTAAGACGTTATAGTAGTATTAAGTTTTTTTTACTTGTTCCATGCTGGGTAACTTTCGGTGCTGGACCCCGGACTCATTTCACTGGCATTATCACCTTCATTTCATTCAGACGCTAAATAACCTGAGATGTTGATACAGCATCGTAAAATAACCCAATAAAATAAATAAATAAAATTGACTTGTTCCATATTCTAGCTGTAAAGCAATGTATGAATACCATGGAATGTTGATAAATACAATACAATACAATATATAGACCTAAGTGCTGTCTTTCGTGTTACCGGTAACAAAATTCTACTTTATTCTTTTTAAGGAAAACATAATATAATTTTACTTATTGCAAATTAGTATTGGAGCAAAATTGTAATTGAGAAGGTTTTTGTAATTTTATTGAATCGGTCATTGTTAGAAGCCAGTTTTCACGACGTGGACATTTTGATGGATTTTTTTTTTTTTTTTTAAGCATTTAATAGAGGATGAAACAACCCAGTTATACTCCAATGAGTGATGCTTAAACATAGCACAAATTTCATTTCATCCATAGTGTTCTGCCCAAGGGCAGGTCTTTCACTGCAAATCTAGCATTTTCCAATCTTTCCTATTTTCTGCCTTCCTCTTTGTATCCTCATATGATACATATCCTGTATCTTAATGTTGTCCATCATCTGGTATCTTCTTCTGCCCCGAATTCTTCTCCCGTTCACCATTCCTTCCAGTGCATCATCCTTCAACAGACAGTTTCTTCTCAACCAGTGACCCAACCAATTTCTCTTTTTTTTTTTTCCTGTTACTTTTATTAACTCGTTAATGCAATTCTTTCATATTCTAGAATGTAACAACAGTGGAAATATAAATCTTACGAACTTCCTCATTAATATAGTGTTTGTACCTGTTAAAGTAGAGGTATAAAATCTTAAGTGGTCAACATAACATTTCTCCAGTACATTATATAGTGATGATACTACGGACATATGTCGACATAAACTGTTAATACGGACAAAATGTTAGAAAATAAGAATTAAGGCAAGTTTATAACTTTACTGTATTATGACTTGCATTTCACATAGACACAAGCTCGTAATAGAAATGAAAAATTAAGTTATTCTTTATAATAGCTTTTCAGAAACTAAAAATTGTAAAAGAAGAAGTGACTTAAGCACCATTGAAAAGGCACCGAAGAATTATGAAAATACTCATAACAAAATAAAGATTTTACTTTACACGATAATCTTTAGACCTCCTCCGGCTGGTTAAAAGTGCTTCTAGGAGGTCAAACTTTTTTGTGCGAAATGTTGGCAACATTTGCAAGCCCTTAAATTTTTAATTTCGGACATATTTTTTCGACCTTTTTCGCTATGCTTATAGAGGAATAGAATAGAACTTCATTTTTTACGATATCGGCATTAAGAGGGACAGAGGCTGTTTAACATAATTATTGTATAATTTAAGTTACACTTCAGCACAGTGCAATGCACCATATTCTCGTCTTTATATAGGCTAATATTTCTTCATTGCAATTA
This sequence comes from Periplaneta americana, assembly GCF_040183065.1. Taxonomy (NCBI): domain Eukaryota; kingdom Metazoa; phylum Arthropoda; class Insecta; order Blattodea; family Blattidae; genus Periplaneta; species Periplaneta americana. Next base: position 23,453,112 of record NC_091127.1, on the reverse strand, counting down.
TACTCCAATGAGTGTATGTCTCATCAATAGAGCCCGGATGTTTGGCAAAATACCTTTTTTACTGGGTGAAACTAAATCATTATTTGCATATATATAAATGTGATTTGGAGTAAATAAAATTTTCATTTCGCCTTTTTAAGGTGTTTCTTACTAATAAATGCCCTTTTTTGTCATTTTAAAACAATATTTCTTATTTTTGCAATTTTCTAATTAATTGTAATGTAATGTACCATGAAATTTAAATATTTGAAACAATGACTAACTTTACTAACAATAGTAAATAAAAGTAATTTATTTCGGTGCAGATTAGCTAATAATCGTACTTTAATACTATTGGTGCAATATGAATAATGATCGACAATCCAGAGTTACAAATATAATATTGTCATGTCTTCACGATACCAACAATCAGCTTTATAATTTTAAATATTAAGCTCGTTCTCATAGAAATTGTCACGTAGCATTTCGAATATTGTTTGCTTTCATATTTTCAAATCTTACTGTTACAATTTTGTGCTACGCGTGTTTGTTATTGTAGGAGAAAGAAATTTGAGTGAGGAACAGTCAGTTATTGTCGAGTGACAGGAAGTATAAGATCGGTTAGCTAGAATGCCTAAATTCAATAAACCATTGAAAAGTAAACTTCATGCTTACGTTAGTGACTTTGGTGTCCATGTGTTTTCAACCGATGTAACAGTTTTATTATGTAAGGTTTGAGAAAAGACGGTTAATCACGAAAAAGAGTATTTTATAAGTCAAAATGTGTCACATACGATGTAAATATATAAGTTATATTGATATAATTTAAATTTATTGCTAAAATATATTATGCCTTTTTAAAATTTATAATACCTTTTTCAAAGATTATTTTGCCTTTTTTGCTGCCTATTTTAACTGTTATGAATGCCTAAACATCCGGACTCTACTCATCAGTCATCAGGTTCTGTGAACTATATGAATCAGGTTTTCTCCTAGAACTTAGTTCTGCTCATAACTGTCACTTCCATCGCATATAGTAAAATGCATGAATCAACGCAGGAAATGGAAATTACTGAATCTGGAATTGATGTCTATTTCTACATGTCCGTGCTATAATTTGTGCAGCATTTAAGCAAGCTCTGTGCTTTGTGATTTTAGTAAGGGCCTCAGTTTTGTCGTAATTGGAAGTGTTGGTCTGATTATGGAATGATTGATGGCATAATGGGAGGTTAGTCATACGAACGATTTAGACAAGCTCTTCGCACTTCAGTTACTATGGTCAGTTGTATGTAGCCTATTTTAATGTTAGCTACCTAACACACTTACTCCAATTGCCTTTGTTTCTATTGTTTTATCGGAACGAATTCCCTGCATGTTTCCACGTATTCACATTTTTTTTATGTTCTAGTGATATTTCACTTATTTTATATTTTTGTTTTCATATTTTCCGATAATGGTATATCTCTAATGTGATAAGTTGAGCTATATATAAACATAGTTTTCCTTACTGTGTATACTTAAAAATATTGTATTCATTGTATGCTTTGTACTGCACTATTGTATTACTACTATTAGTATTATTATTGCTATTAGGCCTGTTATTATTATTTATTTATTATTATTATCATTACTATTCTTATTATTATTATTATTATTATCAATAATTGTCTTATTTTTTTATACTTTGTAGGCCTCATTTATTTTTGACCTGCTGTTCACATTTTATTATGCTTTTTTCTTTCTTTCTGTATGTTATATATTATGTCTGATTTCTTCTTACTTGTTGTTTACATTTTATTATTATTATCTTATTCAGTTTTGTGTGTACTTTGTAAATTTGTAGAGTGTCTATAACGCAGTTTTTACTCCTGGTTGAGTGTTAGAGAAGGCCGTATGGCCTTAACTCTGCCAGGTTAAATAAATTATTATTATTATTATTATTATTATTATTATTATTATTTATTCGTCTAATCAGTAGCTATTACAGCACTATTATTATTATTATTATTATTATTATTATTATTATTATTATTATTATCACTACCAGTACTTGCTGGGACATCACTATATTATTAAGTGACCGAAACCTAAATACACCCTTTTTTGATCCAGCAGGAGGAGGAGATCCAATTTTATATCAACAGTTATTCAGATTTTTTGGTCACCCAGAAGTATACATTTTGATTCTACCAGGGTTCGGAATAATTTCACATATTATTTGCCATGAAAGAGGTAAAAAGGAAGCTATTGGAAATCTAGGAATAATTTTTGCTATATTAGCAATTCGGTTACTAGGGTTTGTTGAGTGCCATTGTTTTACGGCGATAATTTCTTTTAAACTTAAAATATAATTTGCAAAAGAATCTTCTTTGTGTGTTCAAGTAGGCCTATAAAATATTTAGCGGTAATTTGTCGATAATGTTACTTTCAGTTTTGTCTCGAATCTAACACAAAAATGCTGTATTTCAATACTGTGTTTGTGCGTTCGTGTAAAATATACAGTGTGTTAATGAAGTATGTACGAGGCGCATCCAGAAAGTAAGTTTCCCGATTTTTCCCCTTGAAAGTAAACGTAATTAGCCGTGTCAATTGCGCATGCGTAACAGATCTATGACGTATCAATCATATGCCAGCCGGACAGGTCCCGCCTGGTGCCAGTAGCGTGGCAGCAGTGGTCCGAAATGGAAGCTCTTATTCCTTCTCCCGCCGGCTGCGAGGTTCCGTTAGTGATAAAGTTGTTTAATGCACAAAGCGTTGCGCCAATTGAAATTCATCGGCAGCTCTCTCAGGTCTATGGGCTGAACATCATGAGTAAGCAGATAGTGCGTCGCTAGTGTAGGCAGTTTTCCGAAGGTCGTCAAAGTGTCCATGACGAAGAGCACAGTGGGCGACCGTCCCTCATCAATGATGATCGTGTTGAGCTGGTGCGGCAGTGCATCATGGAGAACCGTCGCTTCACGATTACGGAGCTGAGCAGCCATTTTCCGCAGATATCGCGATCCTTGTTGCATGAGATTGTCACTAAGCACCTGCTGTTCAAAGAAGTGTGTACCAGGTGGGTGCCGAAAACCTGATACCCGAACACAAAATGCAACGTTTAGGAGCAGCACTGACATTTCTGCAACGGTATCACGATGACGGCGACGAGTTCCTTGCTCGACAGGATCGTCACGGGCGATGAGACTTGGATTTCGCACTTCACCCCGGAAACCAAACAGCAGTCAATGCATTGGCGGCATAGTGGATCTCCGGTCAGGACGGAATTCAAACAGACGCTGTAGGTACGGAAAGTGATGTGCACGGTGTTCTGGGACAGGAAGGGCATCCCGCTCATTGACTTGAAACAGTGAACGCTGACCGTTACTGTGAAACACTGCGAAAATTGCGACGTGCCATTCAAAACAAGAGGCGTGGAATGCTTACTGCAGGTGTTGTGCTCCTCCATGACAATGCTCGTCCATATACGGCTCGGCGCACAGCAGCTGTTTTGACTGAATTTGGCTGGGAGTTGTTTGATCATCACCTTACAGTCCTGATCTTGCTCCCAGCGATTTTCACGTTTTCTTGCACCTCAAGAAATTCCTGCCTCCGGTGAGCGTTTTGGCAACGACGAAGAGCTGAAGACGTCTGTCACACGCTGGTTCCATTCACAGGCGGCAGAGTTCTACGACAGAGGGATACAAAAGTTGATCCTACGATACGACAAGTGTCTCAGTTCTGATGGTGGCTATGTTGAAAAACAGCTGAAACATTGCTGTACCTGTTGCCAATAAATGTTTTCCTGAAAGTGTGTGTTCTTTAAAAAAAAAAAAATAGGGAGACTTACTTTCTGGATGCGCCTCGTATGTATGTATAGGTAAATTACTTATATTTAAAAGCTCAGTTGGTAGAGCAGCTGGCTACGGACTGGAAGGTCCGGGGTTCGATCCCACGTGGTGACAGGATTTTTTCACGTTGCCAAACTTTCAGAACGGTCCCGAGGTTCACTCAGCTTCCCATAAAAATTGAGTACCGGGTCTTTCTCGGGGGTAAAAGGTGGTCAGAGCGTGGTGCCGACCACACCACCTCATTCTAGTGCCGAGGTCATGGAAAGCAGGGAGCTCTACCTCCATGGCCCTCAAGTGCCTTCATGACATGTTACGGGGGTACCTTTACCTTTTTTACCTTTTGTAATTGTCATTTATTATTTTAGACAATGTTAATTTTTCATTCTGTTTCTTATTCTAAGGTCATCAATCATTGGCACAAAGATAAGTTTGGTTACCACCCGACTGTACATGTTTGTTTTGCTGGTTCGTTGACGTTGAGAGCTGCGTCACTATAGTTCATTCGGTAGATATATAATCAAAGCTCCCACAAGTTAACAGTTTTGGTACGAACTTCTTACCTCTGATTATCACTTGCTGAAGACGGGACACTGCAATTAGATGTAAAGAAATAGAGACATCTTCCGTTATCATTTCTGGTTTTGAATACAATTCTTGTGACTGAAAAAAATATATTGGCTTAGGAAAGATTGAACCTCATTATCAAGAATAAAATAAAATATCAGGGCTATGATTTTTTAAGTTAAATTTTGCAATTTATTCAGTACTAAACTGTAAAACAAACGAATAGGTATTTGTGTAGCGAACAAAACCGATCTGATAATGACATGTACTTGCTACAGTTCCATGTAATGTCCCTGCCTTCACGGACGGTTGTTTTATAATTTACGATAATAATAAAAACCGTTTTGTTTGGAATATCATGTACCCTTTCCCTTGAATTAAAATGTTATAAAAGTTTTTTTTCCATTATGTTAATGCTTTCTGATTGCATTTATGCATAACAATAGAATCGGTGTAATGTGTAATGTGTGTTTCTAATTACCGCGTTGCGAAAAAGTCACTGACGCATTCTGTTCAAAATAATTTAATACATGGCCACATGGCTGCAATGTGACTATTGAATGGAACCGGTCGTTCAGGTAGGGGCCCGTGTGCCCTCGATAGCACGTCTTCTTTTATACAGTCCACAGATGCTAGTTTATAGAAATGTACTTGAGAGATACATAACGCGAACTCATATCAGGTAAGCAACTTGAACTGAATATATATTAAGACAAATTTACATATTAATTCTTACCTTTTCGTTTATAAAAACATCCTTACTTTGAGGTTACCAGTTTTTTTTTTTTCACGATTTCCGGGGACATACAGGATGTTGAAAAAAAGTATCCAATATTTTAGGAGGTGCTATACCTGGTAAGGTTTATCTGGTCTCAGTATCAATAAAACGAAGTCCCTTCAAATGAGGGTGGAGATTATAGGAAGGTTGTAAATTTTCAGGATTCCTTTCAAAATCTTGTTATTGTACAGGCTACCGGAACTCAGTTTCTTGAAAGATAAGCTCAGTGACGGAACTACACAGTACGAAGAGAGATATTTTGTAATTTTATTTTGTGCTACAGAATATATCAATTAGTCCCTTCCGCCACTGGATGGATGGACGACATCGCTCCACTCCCCCATCGCCATAACAATACAGACGAAGTAAGACATATCTCCTTTCTCTCTCTTTTCACAGTGAGACAAGATACATCACAGACTTTAGTATGCATTAAAACAAGAAAATGTCTAATAAACATGGGTCCTACAACACATACTTTCTGAGATCTGAACACTTGTTCATAGGAGGTGCTCAATGTGACTCCAATCATGGCAATGCATTCCTCTGCCCCTCGGCGTAAGGAATCACACACTCCTTGAAATTTGTCTTAATACGTCAATAAGAAAGTCCTGATAACGATCCCCAGTGTGGTAGCACGTATGGCCCTATTAATCTATCACCAAGAACGCTTGCCCATAAGTTGATTGAGAATTGGTGCTGATGTCTTGTTTCTTCAACTGCATGAGAGTTTCATCAGTCCACACATGCTGATTACCAAAATTCACATCATCATCTCTGCTGAACCCCGCTCATGTCTGTAACCAGACTTTTGTTTTTAGTATTCCTTGCGACGTATCTTATTCCATGCCAGGGCAACAACTACAGTATGATTATCTGGTATTCTTCTGTATTGAAGGGCAGAGAAATTCATTGCCATAAATGGACGTCACATTGAGCTCTTCTTATGAACAAGTGTTCAGATCTCAGAAAGTATGAGTTGTAGGACCCATGTAAAAGACATTATTTTCTTGTTTTGATGTATACTATCACCTCCTAAAATATTGGAAACTTTTTTTAACACCCTGTATAAATCGACATACGAAAAAGAAACTACTTTAACATTTCTGTTATCTTGCTATTCACTTGTAGGCCTTTTGTTTTGACAGACTTCGAAAATTAGAAGACTAATTCTATTTACATATTAAAAATATTAATTCTGCTTTCCTACTACTTAAACCAAGAATGAATTTCTTCTAAGCAGCTATTCTCTGGATTCTCAACTTTGCAACAAATTCCGACAGATCATGTTGAAGTCGGTTAAGATAGCAACTTTTGAATCCCTGTGTCGTAAAAGTCAGCCGCCTGGGATCGGAATCATTGTGTGACAGCCTCTGCAACTCTCTATTGATCCCACGATATGAAAAAGTCCTAATTCCGGTGGGGAATATGTTGAAAAATAGCTCAATAATTACTGTATCTGTTTCAATAAATCTTTCCATGAAATTGTGTTTTCTTTCTGTTAACGGCCCGAAGGAAGCTTACTTTTTGAACGGCCCTCGAAATTGCGCTCGAGTGGCCAAAATTCGCTTAAGTATTTGAGGAGCATAGTATCAAAGTTAGACAACTCCATTTTTTGCGATTTCGAGATATTGATTGTTTCTCATAGAATTTTGTGTGCTGAATGCGATTCTGGAACTGTTTAGGTTCAAAAACGGACAGAACACAGCGAAAATAGCACTTAATTGTGTGCTTTAGAATCAAAATGTAGACAACTCCACAGTGCCTTGGTTTCAGATTAGGACAATTCCTTCAGTAGCCAATGAGAAGCCCACATTCGTACCACCTTTTCCCATCACGCATTGCGAATCCAACATTACTGATTGTTTATGTAATCGGTTTGTGGAGGAATAAGTACAGTTTTACGTAAATTTGCTTCGAAAGTGAGTTAGAAGAGACTTGAATTCATAAGTAGACAATTTCACTTTAAATATGGATTTGTTTGGTTTAAAAAACAGACAACTCCATGATTTCGTCTCAGAGATGGACAACTTCACTTTTTAAACTTAAATTTCGACATGAATATTAATGTTAATCACATTTTGAGACTGAAAAAATATTTGTGCGAGATCGTGCGTACTTGCTTGTTTTCCGCACAGAACCAATAGGCGGTAAGTGTGAAATAACACATTCAGTATTCCCAACGTAACACACATAACAATTTCCCCTCTTCTTACCGCTTAAGCGCGACATTCATTTTACTGCTTTAGGCTTTTAACATATTATTTTTAGAGACGTTTAACATAGTAATAATTATAAATTGGAAACTTACCACTGCAATTTCACCTAAATTGCGCTGTTAATTATTGTTTTTAAATATATGCAAAATTTAAGTAAAGTCTACTACTCCACGAAACTTATTGCATTCCTGATACAAGTAACATTAAGGAAGCCGTGAAAAAATCAACCAAGATTCCAGATGCCGATGTTATTACTGCAATATGTTATATAAATAATATTGTTAAAATATTAAAATGAAAAATAAATCATTACATAACTTTACCGTTTGTTTTAAGTTCGCATTTATAGACTTGGGGAAAAAAAGACAGACGTATATCACGGCCTGCTGGAGTATAGTAAACACAGAAAATATTTTATAGCAACTATGTTGAAGAAAGATATTTTGGTTTTCCGAAGTTGGCGTCATTAAACAGAAACCAATATGGAGATTTCATTGCAACTAATTAGAAATTCGTCTTTGAGGTATGTAATAAACGATCTTCGCACAAAATAATGTACGATACACGAGCGGTATGTTTGTTTTCATGTTCTCGGAAATTAAAAAAGCTCAACTATGTTTCGCTTTTTCAATCTTTTCCTCGAACATGCAAACGTCAACATACCGCTCTTGTAACGTATATTACTATTCTATGACCCATGAGATTATTTAAAAAAAATGTATGTATAACGATGACATTGGTTTCCAAGGTTCTAGTTTTTCGCCTCTCCTGTAAAAAAAAAAAAAAAAAAAAAAAAAAAAAAAAAAAAAAAAAAAAAAAAGTGGACTTGACAAAGTTTGATACCAAGCTCTTCACTTGTTCTGGCATTATCAACATGGTGGAAGGAAAAAAAAATAACTTATCTGCCCAAATGAGAGTGTTTGCTTTTGAGGCATATGAATGTGAGACAACAGTCGGCTGGCTGGTTTTGGCCCTCTATGGGCTGTTGCGCCACGGATTTATTTAGCTGGAAGGAGTTTACTTCTGACCTGGAAAGAGGCGAAGATATATTATTTACTTGTTCCTATCCTGCCCAGTCTTGTCAGCCAGTACGATAATATTTTGTCTTATGTAAGTTGTAGTGGGTTTCGTATCTTATCTAAGCTGGGAACATGTTTATTTACTTACCGTATTTAAAGTGCAATGTCTTCTTAGCCATCACTTAAGAATCCCTCGGATTTAGAAGGGAGCTCATGACTTAATATAGATGATCTAAGAAACGAAAAGAATTAAGATATAAATAAAATCAGTAAATTCAGTTTCTGTTTGAAAATAAGGAAGAAAGTCCAGATTTTGTTGATATTTAATTTAATAAAAAATTATGTTACATAAACTATACTTAACACTTAGGCCTACATACTTTTGTGAAAGCATATACATGTATTGACGTCGTGACGCATTTAAGCCTATTAGACATACCAATTATACTGGAACTTAGTAAGTTAATATTGACATTATACACTATAAAATGAAAATGTTGCTCCATCATTGGTAACAGCATTATAATAGACGAATTTTCTCCAATTTTGCATAAGTATCTGCACCATCATATTGAATGAATGAATGAATGAATGAATGTTAGCCATGATGTTCCATGTTGGGCACAGGCCTCCTGTGATGGGGTTAGAACCCCCTCGACAGGGATGGCTCAAGTGTACTCGCTTGGTGAGCCAATCCGGGAGAGCTTGTCGTGTATACTACTTTTGTGACATGGTTAATAACCCTGTTAGACTTTAACTAGTCTCAGCACTCTGTTCTTTGTTCATTTTTTTCTTGCACTACCCATATTATACTGACACCGGCACTTGGACAAACATTGATTGCTATTTACACTATTTAACTGACACTTTCTCAACACTGACTTTACTATTTACAAAGCTTATCTTACACTTTCATTAATACTGACTTTACTATTTACAATATCTTAACACTGATTACGTTATCTATTTACAATGACCTTCCCTAGTTCTTTCCACAAAACTCTGTTCTTTGCTGTCCTCGACCATTGTTTCCCCGCCTCTTTGGTAAATATGTCAGACCATCTGAGCAGTGGCTTTCCCTGTCCTCTCTTTCCGACGTACGGGTCCCACATCGTGGCTGCATGGGTCAATCTTGCCTGGTGTAGTCTCGCCACAAGTCCCCCCCCCCCCAGGTCCACTTCGTTGCCGTGGCTCGTTCTGCTGCGTCAGTAGTGTTCGTCAGTCTTTGTAGTGTTTCGTTTGTCATTGTCTCGTAGCGTGATGTCCAGTAACCATCATATTAACACACAGTAAGTCTTAACCACTGTTCAGTTTGCAAATCGATCGTACCACATTACACCGTAATAAAGTTTACAGTTCCTTTACAAGTATCTGACCACATATTTCTAGGTACACTTTCACGCACTTTTCCACACTCTCGACTCTCGAACAGATTACGTCTATTCCTAGTGGCCGCACCATCGTATTAACACACTTAGTACCACTGTTTCTATCTTTCGATCTGGATCCATCTCCTAATACTAAATAATTTCAGTCCACGTTTTCCTTAATTACAATTCATCACATTTTTACAAATTGTTATTTCCTTGATACTATTTAATATACAGTAATCTCACTAGAGGTTTTGATTTATCTAGAGAAAATCAAAACTTGAGTGGGATTTAACTGACTATTACATGATTAGATGAAAGTATATAAAGATCAGAAGAAATAAAGTAGCCTAATCTAGTACAGGGATATCATTTTATTTTTACTAACATTTTTAATATTAACCTGGCTATACTTTTAGAGAACCGGAAACACCGTTCGCTACCCCCTTCCACGACTGGAGTTCGATGATACTGGCGTAAAACCCAAACAAATCACTTTACTAGGTATAGGTGGGAAGAAAAGTACTTCATCCATTTACGTAAACTAGGAAATATCGCGATTCTGAGTTCGATAATTTTCATTAGGTTTTTGTTTAATCAAAATACAGTACAATATTAAGAATAAGTGTTTTTACTCACGATCTGAGTTATTCATTCGGACGTATTCATTGTATATTGTACTGTCTACAGCACATTAGCGTACAATATAAAGAATGAAGTTAAATTGGAAAATAATCATAATATGGATATTTAAACATTTTTGAAAATAGTGGCCGTTCATTTCGATACAGGCTTCTGTTCTTTTCTGCATATTATCGCTCTATAGACTATTTCATCTAATTCCAATTGCCAGTTTCGTCCTTCGTACTAGTAACTCATGTTGAAATAATTCTGTACCTACTCTATAAAAGAGTACCTTATGTACTGTAAATTCAATCTTCACTTCTGCCCGACCCGCACAGATAAAATTACTCAGACATGATATCTACTGTCCGTCCAAGTGGTTATGCCGCAGGATCGTAGAAAGGAGGGAAATCACGTGACATTTAATTACTTAACGAGGCCCTTTTATTTAAGTTATTTTAAACAGTTGTGTAATATTACGTAAACGTCCAATTCCTAACAGAAATTAAAGTTTTCAGAAAAGAGCTAAGGCAGCCCTGCTTTTACAGATGGGCATGTAGAAGCAGGTGTGGGAAATCGGGATGCGACGTAGGCAAACGGACGACAGTACCTGTGCGAAAATATGATTCAATATTGAAAGTTTTTTCGTCACTGGAAAACGCGAACATATTTCTGGAACGTACTATACTCACTAACTCAGTGCTGTTTACTATATGCGGCCTTGATTCCGTCTGGAGAACAGTTGAAACTTCATTAGTAGAAGGGGTGGGAGTGAAGTACATTAAAAAACTCAGGTACAATAAAAATTGAAGTAAAAATAAAATGATGTCCCTGTACAATAAAATATTAATTAACTTATTTTACTAAAATTCTATTTCACTAATGTTAGCTTCACCAAAACGTTTGAACGGAGCCGCTATTTTCAGTTATCTATGCAGGAAACAAATGGCGATCGCAAATCATGCTGTATAGTACCGTAAAGAGTTTGCATTTTGAAATGTTGACCAACAATGAAACAAAAGCTAGGGAAGTGATAAAAACAAACAAATGCTAGGGAAGTGATAAAAATAAATGCTGGGGAAGTGATAAAATTGTAGCGATAAACAGCCATGATTGGATGAGACACGTCCTTTCGTACCGTTCTATTTGTTAAAAGTAGTACGACGTAGTGAAAGTGTAATAGTCACCATAAAATCACACCTCTAAATGTGCGTTTTATTGCAAAGTCATTGAAAAGTGTAACGAAAAATTTTAAATCTGTTGCAGAAAAAGAAAAATGTCTTCAACTTTCCAAGAGTAATAACTTCACTTCTGTTGTGAAAATATAATCCGACTGGTTGTCATTAAGGGTCCAAAATGAAGAGGTTCAGAACTTCACATTATATTAAAAAAAACTGTAAGAGCAATAGTTTCGGGAACAATAATTTTTAAAGTTGTTTCAAAACGTGTACATGGATTTTCTTTTTTCTTCAGACTTGAGATTTATTTAATTTACTAGCCGTACCCGTGTGCTCCGCTGCACCAGTTAGAAATAAATATTAAGTAATTCCATAATGAAATAGGACATTTGATCCAGGGAACATTCGTGTTTGATAGAAGGGTAAATCGTTTATTATGTTACTTAATTTAAATTGTATTAAACAAATTAAAATGCGATCAATTTGATCCAGAGTCCACTCATTTGGTCATAAAAATTATTTTAGGAAATACAGGAAACGAATGCCTATCAAGTTTTCTGTGCATGAGAAGCTATTTTAATCTTATCTGTCCTCGATTCACTCAGAAGTTACTGTAATAACATTATATCCTTATGCCCATCTAGAGAAACTACACTTTCCAATGGTGAATTAATAATTAATTATACAAATCAGTTAATTTAGCTTCCTATATTACTTCATACAAACACAGAAACATTCTCTGTAGGCTATCTTTCATAGCTTTCGATTGTTGTTGTCCAAGGCCCCTTATAGACGAAGTCATTTGTTTTTTATTTCATTACACCGCCTTGGCGTTAGTATTGTAATTTTGAAACTCATTTATCTCATTAAATATCAGTCCTATCAAAATTTTGCATGAAATAAAACTTATCGGAAATTACGTTTAAAGAAACTTTTGTTGTGTATTATTTGTCATGAAAATTAATAATAAGTGAGATATTTCGATTTATTTAATTCAGGCCCCCTTATAACTCCCCTTTTAAATAAAATATTTTGAATGTCATATAGCCTAAATTCTAAGTTACAACGAACTTAATTTATATCCCAATTTTCATATAAATCGATTCTGCCATTATCACGTGAAAAGGTAACAAACATACAGAGAGACAGACAGACATACAAACAAAAATGTCAAAAAAGCGATTTTCGGTTTCAGGGCGATTAATTATATATGTTAGGACGAATTATTTTTCGAAAATCGAAAATTACCAGAATAATTTCGGCTACAGATTTATTATTAGTATAGATTTAGTAATAAAGACGTTATGAAATGAAAGTAGCAGGGAAACTTTAATCCTCGGAAGAAGCCTGCTGACCTCTATTGGAGAGATATCAGCTGACTAACCTACGCCAGGGCCCAGGTACTAGTTCGCTATTCCTGTTAAAGTCAACAAACGATTATTAGTAAAACTTTTCTTTCAACCCATCCCACCTGTATCAACACGCCTTAAAAACATTTTCGGCACAAACGTACGTCGGCCTTGAAGTCCCTGTACAAACTAAACGCATTAATTGCGAAGCTTGAGAAATATTTGAAAGTTTGTTTCTGAGCGCATATCGCTTTACCTCGTATCAAGTGCGTAGTTGGCAGTTGTTTCATCTTCCCATAACTAATTGCCTCTTGTTCAGAGAAGGAAAACAACTGAAGAGCGCTGAAATACAAGTTAAAGTAGAGGGCACTGTCTCTCACTCCTTCATTATTCAATTTTCTGTGCTAGTTAAATTTGCATGAAATTGGGCTTCGTGGAGTAATAGCAATTTATGTAACTACCCCGTGCTGTTAGCCGTGGCAGCTGACTGTGTATGTAGGGCAGCTGTGACAAGGATTCCCAGCTTTTAATTCTCATTCAGCCCCTTGTAAATTTATTTAAACGTAAAGCCTGTTTATCAGTTTTTAGATTCATTGTTAAAATGATTTCTTAAAAATTGTACAGTCGCTCCAGAAACGATTGAACGCATAGTATCTGTTGGGCACAACTGCGCATGCGTTATACCATCTCGATCAGTTCACACGATATGGAAATTAATATTGTGTTATTTAAAGCCTTATTCTCTGTCTCTAACTTTATTAAATTATTCTGGAGAACAAAATGGTTGAATTTAATTGATTTACCTTTACATTAGCTAATTTTAATCACTTACATTAAGAAATACATCGTTTTTAAATAGATACTAGTGGCTTGTGCAGCAAATGCTGCAAACTAAGTTCATTACAATTCGAATTAAAATTTTTCAAATTTATTTCCAGTGAACAATACCAGACATTTTGGAAGTTATTTGCTTCCATAATAAAGAAACATATGCCTCTGAATGGTTTTCTTTATGCTAAATACTTTTTCAGATCTTGAGTTTCAATGCGAAAACGCAAATAACAATGTCAGGACGATCAGTCGGGTTTTCTTGCGGGAGTGAAGCAGTAGCTATTTCAGGTCATTGCGGATTGTGATAATTAAGAAAATATCAGGTTTGCCATGCTTTCCGACAATAGACATAGGCCTAATGTCTTGGTATATCTGCTGCATGTTTCGTGAACTACCTTGAAATGTAGAGGGTAGAATCATTTTATCCTGCCAAGAGATCTTGCTAAAGTGATAGGGACACTATAACATTTTGTAAGTCTCTTACTTTATCAGAATGTAGTACCTTTTGGTCTTTCCTTAGGTATTATAATTTTTGCGCTTCCTCTAGACAATACTAAAGAGAATCACGCATATAAATATCTATATCACTTACTTACAAATGGCTTTTAAGGCACCCGGCGGTTCATTGCCGCCATCACATAAGCCCACTATCAGTCCCTAACCTAAGCAAGATTAATCCAGTCTCTACCTTTATATCCCACCTCTCTCAAATCGATTTTAATATTATCCTCCCATCTACGTCTGTCTCCCTCAAGGTCTTTTCCCTTCAGGTCTTCCAACTAACACTCTATACAATTTCCAGATTAACCTATACGTGCTACATGCGCTGTCATCTCAAATGTCTGGATTTAATGTTCCTAGTTATGTTAGGTGAAGAATACAATGCGTGCAGTTGTGCGTTATGTAACTTTCTCCATTCTCCTATAACTTCATTCCTCCTAGCCCCAAATATTTTCCTAAGTATCTGATTTTCGAACACCCTTAATCTCTGTTCGTCTCTCAAAGTGAAAATCCAAATTTCACAACCATAAAGAACAACCGGTAGCATAACTGTTTTATAAGTTCTAAGTTTCAGCTTTAAATATCTATACCACACCGCCATTAAATATATGAAAAAGATCCATACCACTTGATTAATAACTATAAAAAGATTTCACTTTAATAACAATATTGTTATCTTACGTAAGTTTTGTATAGACTACTATATAGCCGTCACTCAGTAAATATTATAGAAATGAAGATCTAACTTCAGATATTCCCAAGGCCTACTTATATAACCCCAAAAGGTTTCACTTTCAAATCATCAATAAAGCATTAATCTATATAATTGGTGACAAATACATCATGGCATTCACTAAAATAATATTTCATTTTTAACGATAATAATGTCATCAAACATTCTTAAGTTTTGTAGTTTTTAATATCCAATACGCAGACAGCTGTACTCACAAAATTACACACCATAAAATCTTCTTTTTAGTAAGTCTTAAGTTTTTAATAATCAATGTTACAGATACGTTCAGAAAAAGTTACACAAATGAAGCTCGACATATTGGCATTCATCTGAACTCGGCAGCAATCTTGCAGGTGTTATTGTTTATTGTAGTGTGTTTGTGTTTTGTTTTGTTTTATTCTGAAAGGGCGATTACCTATTTCTGAAAACTGACGACATATGGATTTTGGAAAATAGGAAAATGATGTAGGAAATTTGACATTTCACTAAAAATTACTATTTTTCCGAAAAACTTTGGGTTCCAAGCTTCAAAATGAGGGGTCATTTATTAAAATCCGTTCAGACGTTTTCCCATAATTTCCAATACCAGTTCAAATTATATATAACTTATAGATATTCGTCAACGTTTAGTAGTGCAGTATGATACACAGCATCTCTACTCTTAGATGTGAAATGCAATGGATCCTTACTATATGTTGTAACAATGTCTGTTATCCGTTTCACGTTCTTGTCTCTTCCGTCCCTTCCGTTTTCTTGCAGTAATTCTGAACTATCAGCGGATTTTTCCGGTCTTGTGATCATCACTTATCGTTCAAACAAGGAACTCCACTTAAGAAAATACAGCTTTAACACGACACGATTAACACACCCAGTCATTCTGGGAGACGAGTAAACATTCACTTTCTTGTCTATGATAGGCGAATGTAGTTCCACTGGAATCGTGCCTGGTCACAATATTTATATTTATTTGACGGATCTCATTTCCTGGACACGTGTAATACAGGTTCAAACACGAAGAGAGGGTCTCATGATTCGATTAAAGTGTTTGATCCAACGTTTCAACAGTGTATAATTTGTAACTGTACGTAATGTATGCATGCACGGATACCCTTGTTTATGTACGTAGAGTATATAGACTCTACGTGTGTGCCATCTATATTCACTACAAAGTCCAAATAACCAAACCCTGTTGTGTCAGAGATCTTGATGTGATTTCGGACACAAGCTTCATTTTTATTAATATGTTTCTACTTATAAGTATCGCTATGAATTTAGAATGTTGGCTCTGATACAGTGTATACCAGTAGCGGCCCGCAGTTACAAAGGTTGGCAGTTCTGCATGAAAAATAGTGTATTTAGCAAACGCATGCTGTTTATTGCATCTAAATCGGATGACGCGTGTAATTACAGCCCCTTCTCGAAGTTGACTGTGCACCCGAAATTGTACTCCAACAATCCGTGCGATACACCTCTCCCACCTGGTACAACTAGTCACGTACCGGTAGTGGAGATGTGCCCCACATGCTTTTCTAGTTTTTAACTCAAATTAACTAAATCCTTCACTCCGGTGTTTGTCCATGTATCTTCTCCTCTAAACAGAATGCACGGATGGGGGAGAAAGGGTTTTCATGAGCGCAGCAAAAAACCAATCGTTTCCATTACACATTTCGGTATTAAAATGACTAGTAGGCTACATGATTTCCTTGACTTTTTCCAGAAATTTCAATATTTAAATTTTGTGAAGGACGTAAATTTCTTAAGTTAACATACAATTTCTCTTTTAATTTCGAAAAGGGTTGGTCGATTAAGTTTTCATTTCATTCATTTTTAATATAAAATATTTCCTTAGACACACTGGCTAATCACATCACACCACCCACAGTACTATAACACACTGGAACTGTAATGATATACAGTAGTCCAGAAGCCTATGTGTTCTAACGCAGGTCATAAAGAGATGAGAGTGTTGACGGTTCTTTTGTATATTCGGAGAGAGCTGCTTCGGTTGCAGCTCTAATGCAGTCTTATGGGACGGTGAAGAAAACCAGTTTTCTGCTGCCGACTACCCTATACTGTTTTCGCTGTAAGAAAAATCCTAATGTAAACACAAGCACGTTGCTGTCATACCTGTGATTGCTTCCCAGCCGAAACACTCACATGACGCAGGAAAATATAGTTCGTATTATTTGAAAATAAAAAATTGAATTTTAGTTGTTAAATACGATGAAACATATAACTTCACTTATATGTAAAACGCTATGTAAAAGAAAAGTTGCTTTTATATTTTGTTATTTACTATGAACGCGGATGAATACCAAGAGTAATATCGAGGTAGTCTGTTCTTGTAACAAGATGATGTCACTTGAGCTCGTAGTTGTTTACATAAGCACGTGGTGCTGTAGTATGGCTTCTGCATCCTGGAAGGAATAACTTATTTGTCCGGCAGTGATTGACCGTACACGTAAGTTTAAAATTATTTAATTGCAGTAATTATAAAGTAAAAGTTTCCTAAGCAAACTAATGCATAGTAGTGAGGTTAGGTCTACTTGATGAGTAACTGGAAATGTTTAACATGAAACAGAATGTACAACAGTGGGCGAGATTACGTACTGAGAATCTATGGCGCCAAGCTGCGACCAATGAAGCCTCACTTCAGTCACGTGCTATTGTTTACATTAGGATTTTTCTTACAGCGAAAAGATTATACGTTGAGCTTCAGGAACTGCCGATCACAGATCCGAAAAGTACACTACAGCTAAAATTCTCGAGCAGTTCAAGGCTCCTACAGACAGTAAAATCTCGAATCGAAGGAGAATGAATTGGAAAAATAAATGAAACAATGAACTAAGTTACATAAAAGCACGTTTTATATTTTTAATTTTTTCAGGTCCATTTAAATGGCGGTTCTACAGCTCTGCAGTTCTTATTGTAGAGCCATCTCTGGTGCATACATTATTTTTGATAAATGATTCATTTTTTAACTATTAAGTCCTAAACTGGAATAAGCATTCATAGTTGGGAATTCCAGTATTATTCTCTGATTGAGGTTCTGGCTGATATGTACATCTGTTATCAGGCAGTACATCTCACTCGACGATCTTATGTGTCAGAGGAATAACAATTATTGTTTGTATGCATCTGAAGTCTGACTAGAGTCGATGGGAATTCGGAAGGCGGTTGTCTGCTAGCGTTTGCGTCGAGAGAAACAGATAGAGAGAGCAAGGCAGCGTACAACATTGCCACATCGTACTTCACAGCACGTGCAATACAAATAGCGCAGGAGAGAATTTAAATTATCAAAAGACAATAATGACCTTAGCCGTTGATTACTGTAAGCATGACACCAAACAAACCCTGTTTCCTTCACTAACAATATTCTTTGCACGGTTCTCAATCCCACAACACATGCTTCTGCAGTCGTTTCTTGCATGTTGGCAACGTTGCAGCCAACATCAAGATGGCCGACAGCGTTCTGCTCGTTAACGTTTTTAAAATAATTATACACCTTAAACACTATTTTTCGCGCCTGCCTGTGCAATACTTGTCTTTTTACAGTCTCTTCTTCCATTTATTTACCTTACATACACATAGTAAATGTTAGTTTTACTTATTCAATGTATTGAAACACTCGCACGTGAACAAACGAACTCGGGAAGTGCTTGTTATAGACTGATTCCGATTGGTTCTACTGTACAAGCTTGTGACGTCACATACCAGAAATGCTACGGCGCATATAGAAGCTAACCGCCTTCCGAAATGCCGTCTAGTCTAGTGTAATATTAGCTATTCGACAATGTATGCAATGGAGAGGGAAAGGAACTGGCCATCCTACCCAATCATCTCCTGGCCTAGTTGGACGGAATTTCGTAGTAAGAGACCATTCGCCGAAAATCTGTTTCGAGATATTAGCCATTGAAATAAATAGTTTTTTTAATAAAACATTTTGTGCAAGAAGTATTATAACATGCATACTATTACAAAAAATAGCACAAATAATACCAGAAAACGCTAACCGATTTTTTGTAAGAGACCAGCAGTTGAATTAATATTTCAAAGCAAAATAAATGAATTTTATGCAATAAACGAATTTTTGTTTATAAATAGCAGCAAAATTCAGATATCGCATTCTTGATTTTATCCGAGTTAAATTAGCCTGCCGTCAACAGTTTGTGCAAATATCTCATTTTTTTTTCAAATTGTCGGTTGGTCTATTATTGCGTAACTCCGTCCAGTTGTGTCTTAAGTGGTGCCTTCTTGGTATCACTTGTGAGGTTCGGACAGTTGATGAACAACAACAATTCCAGTACAATAATGTATCTTGTAAAATTAGAAAGCAGACAATGTACATTTATGCCTATATCATTCGTGTAAATTTCTACCCATTCATTCATTCATTCATTCATTCATTCATTCATTCATTCATTCATTCATTATGTCCTTGTTTCTGCCCCCATACAATATCACACTTCACACAAAGCACTTCACTAGCCTATTTTTTAGTTCTTTCTACAGATATCCGCAGACGATACTCCTTTTTCTATTAAAAACTTCCTTGGCTTTGCTATCCTACTTCTGGCTTCCTGACAGCAGCTGATGTCAGTACTTATACTACACCCTAAGTATTTGAACTGTCGCTTGTTTTACTGCCTGAGTTCGAATTCGCACGTTTACAATTTTATTTTTCTTCCGATGGTTTTCGTCTTGTTTGCAGTGACTTCCAATAGGCCTATTTGTGAGAAAAATTGCGATTTTGTCGTATTTTACACTTCCGATAATAGTACCTATGTAGACACTCTTCAACGCTTAAAAAAAGACAAAGTGCTGAATCTTTATTAACGTGTTGATTGATATGTTCTTGTGAAAGGCAGAACTGCTCAAAACCTGCACCTAAATTTTTGTGTCTCATACAGTTACCTGTGTGAAAATGAATTGCAATTAGAAACTTGTTTTTTTTTTTTAATTATACCATTTTGCAAATTATATTTAAAATTAAAATTTGAAATTTAAGAAGGTGGGTCAAAAGTCGCTTTCCCCAATATTTCTTAGGTTTCATATTGTACACATATTAGAAATTAGAATTATTAGAAATTAGAAAAGCCCATTACATCCTTAGCAGGCAAGGGCCTCCTACCATCGGTAGGGCAGCTCTACTTTTGCTCACGGGTGAGCTAGTCCCTGTAGGCCTTACTAAAAGTTGAGTCACTTCTGTTCTCCTCACTTCACTGTTTTGTGTTCTACTGTTACTTATTCTAAATCTAAAATTATGTCTTTCCACTTTTCTCTGTCTCTCGCAATACGCGTCCACTGTGGTCCTATCACGTCAACGAAGTCCTGTGCCCATCTCCTTCTTTGTCTTGCCCTTCCTCTTCTTCCCCTTCTTGGGTCCCAGACTGTAGTGGCGTATGCCCATCTGTCGGCAGGTAGTCTGGCTACATGTCCTCCCCATTTCCATTCTAGTCTTCTCGCTGTCTTGCAGGCCATTTCGATACAGCTTTTTAATCTCTGTTCTTCATTTCTTACTTTGTACTGTAGTTTAATCTCTAATATTATTTTTCTTTCCATTTTGCGTTGGCATATCTGTATCTTTTTATTTTTCTTATTTTATTGGGTTATTTTACGACGCTGTATCAACATCTAGGTTATTTAGTGTCTGAATGATATGAAGGTGATAATGCCGGTGAAATGAGTCCGGGGTCCAGCACCGAAAGTTACCCAGCATTTGCTCGTATTGGGTTGAGGGAAAACCCCGGAAAAAACCTCAATCAGGTAACTTGCCCCGACCGGGATTCGAACCCGGGCCACCTGGTTTCGCGGCCAGACGCGCTGACCGTTACTCCACAGGTGTGGACATACCTGTATCTTCTGTGCTTGTTTCTTAGTCAACGACCAGGTTTGGCTGCCATATGTTAGGGTCGGTATGATACAGGTCCTTAGGGCTTCCAGTCTTAATTGTATATTAATATCTTTGTCTAAGAGCAGGAATTGGAGTCCCCAGAATTTCCCCCATGCTAGGTTAATTTTTCTTCGAATTTCTTTGTTCCTCTTTTCAGTTAGGTTGACTTCTTGTTCTCAAATATACATATTGTTTACAGTATTGGATGTGTGTGCCGTCTAGCATTATTGGTGTCTCTATGTCGTTTGTCATTGTACACATATACCTTACAGATATTGGGGAAAGCGACTTTTGGCCCACCTTGTATGTATTTTGGTGCCGTAATAGCTTGTTTTTGTAAACATCGTGACTCAGCTACGTGGTGCAATCTGTCCATTAAGCCATGTAGATTCAAGATCCGGTGTAGTCTGGCTAGAGCGTCCTCTTTTATCCTATAGGAGGAGGTCTCCTCAGACTGATGTTTCGCCCGTCACAATACTACATCCAACTGTACCATTTTGGGTAGACACTATTGAAATAATGATGATGATGATGATGATGATGATGAATATTTAAATAGAGAGTGATGCTAGAATGATGAAAACGAGAGAACCCCGAGAAAACACTCGGAATCCATGGCTTTGTCCATCATAAATACAACTCCGCCATTGTATTCCCGGGATTTGAACCGAGTTCGCAAACATCGTAAGCCATTATGTGTTATAATATGCTAACCTATTTTGATAGCATGCTGTTGATTAGCACGTTAATAAATGAATGATTACAGGTAAATAAAATATACAAGGTGGCCTACATAAAGTATTACAAGCTAATATCTCTTAAATGAATCAATGTAACTAAATGCTGACTTTTTCTACAATTTTCGGAGGAGGGGGCCTTCATGATAGTTTCATGGACAACATTTCAGCGTGCCCCAAAATGGGGTTCCGGGGGAGTAACTTCAGAATTTTAAATGGAACGATGATATAACTTTTAGATATTTTGATTGTCCTAAACAAATTAAGCAACTTTTGTTTAAAACATTTTTTTTTTATATACTGAAATTCTGAAATGGTATAGGGTGTTTGAAAAGAGACATCCGATACGGGTAAATGATAATAAACCATGCTATAATTCACATAATTGTGTTAATTGCTCAAAATAACCTTAATTAACATCTAAACACATAGTAAATCTTTTCTAAAAAAATTCAGTTCGATTTATTTCAGTAGGCCTATTATGATTTCAAAGTCATTATTATTCATTTAGTAATATTTTCTACTACTGTATACTTCAATGAAAACATCCTGCAACTGCTCAAGAATTTATTTTTAAAAAAGATTCAATAAAAGTTGCTTAGTTTATTGAGGGGAACAAAAATACTTTAAAAAATTCCATGGTTTCATTTTAAAATCTGAAGATGCACCCCCGGCGCTCCCTAGAGGAGCCCCGGGAAAATATTGTTCATATCACAGTTTGGAAGACCCCTTCCCTCAATAGAATTCAGAAGACAAAGCATTCGGTTTCATTTATTAATTTAAGAGATATTAACTTGTAACGTTTTATGTGAGCCACTCTGTATAACTGGTAGGCCTAAATTACAGAGCGAGAGAGAGAGAGTGAATATATTAATTACAATTTTAAGCACCATTACAATTATGGTATGGTACGGGCTATAGATTGTACAGTTGCAAAACTTAGCTTACTTCATTGAAGCGTTTTGTTTTTGTCTTTTTTTTTTTTTTTTTAATTCTACGTAACATGTGAGCAATAGATTGTGCAGTTGCAAAAACTAGTTTCATTGAAGCGTTTAGTTCTTGTTGCTTTTTTTTTTTTAGACTCGCTACGTAACATGGAGGTAACTATAGCAACAAACAAGTGAACTTCGCTTGATAAGCCAAGCCATTCGAGTTTGATCTACGAAGCCCATTTTCACTTCTTTCTGCCATCAGCAAGCCTACGTGGGAGAAACGTTCAATACGTTTTTTATCAGTTTTGTAGTCCGCTTCTGGAATGAAAACCATCTTGTGCGCGTGTGAACTTCTGAATTGAAAAGCGAGTAACATTGACTTGTATTGCATTCTGTTCAGTGCTGTTTTTCTGCATATCACTCACCAGGGGTACCTTTTCTTTCATCCCTGAAGACAGCCATAATAAATTGTAATTGGAAATAGAAGTCGGCCGGATTTTCAGCAATTACACCGGTTTCTGAAGACCGTAGTTCTAACATCGTGCCGGCTAACAAAGAGAAGATACGCATTTCGGACCACCGATTTTTTTTTAATATCAGTTTATTTATTTAAACTTAGAATGGAATTTTCGGGAGAGGGACACTATGACCCGGCACTGCCAGCTTTTGCGATCTATTGCGCTAATCCTCAAGCTAGGCACATTCCCAAACCCACACCGGCCTAACTACACTAAGGTTCGCTGCATACCCAAGTTTCGAGCAGACAATCCTACTCGTCCTAGGTCAGTCCTCTCCATGCGTCGCCAATCGGCGTTCGGGGAATGCTATGGAATGAGTTATTGGGTTATTTTACGACGCTGTATCAACATCTAGGTTATTTAGCGTCTGAATGATATGAAGGTGATAATTCCGGTGAAATCAGTCCGGGGTCCAGCACCGAAAGTTACCCAGCATTTGCTCGTATTGGATTGAGGGAAAACCCCGGAAAAAACCTCAACCAGGTAACTTGTCCCGACCGGGATTCAAACCCGGGCCATCTGGTTTCGCAGCCAGACGCGCTGACCGTTACTCCACAGGTGTGGACCTATGGAATGATGACGAAATAGAGAAATGTCTACGGAATGATGTAAATGCGTAGTATATGGAAATGAAAGATCCCCGAGAAAAACTCCAAATGCGACCTTGTCCGTCTCAAGTGTCACTATGGATTTTTCAGTGCAAAATTCCAAGTCTGACGGGACTCGAACTCGGACTGTCTGCATGACAGGCTGAGGGTCTGACCATTCAGCCAAACTGCTACGAGATTGTAACATTACTTAAGCTTGGGTATCATATATTGTTATTAATAGGGGGCGGATGTTGATAACCTAAAAATCTACTTAAATTGATCATTAAAATGCTCTTAATCTAATGGAAAAATGACATAACATTAAAAGAAAATGGCATTTAAATACTATTCAAAGTACTCGCACCACAACGTCTTAAAAATTAGTCACCTTGTTTCAATGACTGCCCTGCAAATGTCGGAGAGAGGAGGCAACTTCCTGGAATTTGGCTAAGATAAAGGAAAAGAATATGCAACAAAATGAAGGTTTTAAGGGAAAACTATAGATTTTAATGAGGGTTTACAATGTGTTTCAGTGGTGGTCCATGTCATGCCTTCATTCTCCGTCTCCTCCTACTTCCGTTCTTCACTTTTGTTACCAGATTTTCCAGATGGGGGAGTATGAATGACAAAACAAATCGTGGGTGCAGCTTGCATTCTTGCAATCTTTGTGTTAAAAATACTGTCCCTTTCCTTCCACGGGGACACAACGTCCTGCCCAGGACACGGTGAAAGTTTCTCCCCTTCCAAACATAAATTCTAAAGACACCCTCGTACCGACAAAAGAACATAGCGGTCAAAGCCCTCACTTAAACTAAGCTGTTGTCAAGCATTTTATATTACTTCCGTTGTGTGAAGTGAAGCCTTCAGTGTAATGAGGGATGGTCTTTACAGTTTGTTTCAAACTATAAGACTGAAACTTCACTGTTATTCACTTATTCAGTAGGTAATTACTACTGACCTAATTGCTTAGAAAAGATTTAACAGACCTATCGGTAAAGAAGAAAGTAAAATGCATTCCAATTGATCTAAAAGTTCTTCAAAGTATTAAAAATGACCAAAAAAAATGCCGAAAAAATATAAAAATTACCTATTCAAAAACGCCGAAAAATGCAAAAAAACAAAATGCAATATAAGAAATTACTTTTTTACGTTGATATTAACATAGAAATAATTTCTATATTAATAGAATGTGAATAATAAGATGATGACTTTTCATCAAGTCCACACCTGTGGAGTAACGGTCAGCGCGTCTGGCCGCGAAACCAGGTGGCCCGGGTTCGAATCCCGGTTGGGGCAAGTTACCTGGTTGAGGTTTTTTCCGGGGTTTTCCCTCAACCCAATACGAGCAAATGCTGGGTAACTTTCGGTGCTGGACCCCGGACTCATTATCACCTTCATTTCATTCAGACGCTAAATAACCTAGATGTTGATACAGCGTCGTAAAATAACCCAATAAAAAACTTTTCATCGACATCTGCCCCTAGTTATTTATAGAATATTGCATGTGTAAGCGAAGTATTTTGACCAGTACAGCCTATTTAGAGAAGTTTTATATTTGACTGTGTATTTTTGGAATCATGACGACATAACCTTAGTCTTTCTGGTACAGTCATGATCGAAAACAGATGATGTTGAATAGAGAAATGCTGCTTGCCCCACCTTCGTCTTTGTTCGCGACAAATTTCGTTTGAAGTCGCCGAATTTTAAACCTAGGTCTCCGGTGTGGAAAGTTGGCATTATATCCAGTCTAGGCCTTCGGCTAACGGTGGCTAAATAAAGAACTGTCGCCAGAAATGCGTAAACTCAATTTCTGGTGGCGTCACCATGGCAACATCCCTGCTGAAAATGACCACGCTGCAACTGCACACGAAATTAATGTAGCCTTCAGGCAATGATGTCCAGTAGCAATGAGGATGTTGCTCCTTGAATTATCGCTTCGCCGAAAAAATTGCACAACGGGGGATGTTGCATTAGTTCACTTAACCTATGCTCAAGCGGCTCCAGTTTCAAACGGTCGCACGGACACGCAAGAATCTCACGCCACATGTCGACAGTGGCGTGCAAACAGAACTTAACTACGAAATAATTTGTACGTACACTTCCTCAAAGAAGGTTCATTCCATTCTTTTTTGTTGAGTCATTTATTAACAGACCGGAGTTCGATATCCGGCAAGTCTTGTGAAGTTCGTGGTGAAGAACTCAAATTTGGTGACCGTTATCTCAGAGTTCTTCTATTTGCATTATTACTCCGAATAGTCTGACTGGCTATGTCTGTATTTTTAGTAGAGCCATCGATGTAGCTCAGTCGGCAGACTCGCTGGTCTGCTGATCCGGAGCTGCGCTCGGGCTTGAGTTGGATTCCCCATTTGGTCATATTGAATGGTTTCTTCCGAGGTCTTCCCCAGCCGTGGGACTGAAGCCGGATGGTCTATGGCGAGTCCTCAGCCTCACTTTATTTTACCCCTTTTGGTCTGATTACCTGGTTGGGTTTTTACCGAGGTTTTCCCCAATCATAAGGCAAATGCCGGGTAATCTTTTGGAGAATCCTCGGGCCTCACATCATCTCACTACAGCTCCCCATAATATTGTAAACAAATGGTAGAAAATTGCAAAATTGTAAAACTGTAAAAATTGCAAAATATTGTAGAAATATTAAAAATTTGTAAAACTTGTAATTGTAATATTGTAAAATTTTGACTTGTTCCACATCTTAAAGCTTCATTGCTCTTGTAAGATCTATGAAATATAATAAATGAAGTGAAAAAAAATCGAAAACTACAGTCTGATCCGTTTGGGTATGGATAATATTAATTTATTATTATAAAGCTATTATGATAGTAGGAAAACTTCCTTAATGGTTATATTATGATTGAAAGATGGGAATTATGACAATCAACAATGCATAATCTGAAATGATAAATGAAAATCGTAGATGATTAAAATGGCTACTACAAATCAACAGCGGGCACATTGTGTTCTTTGGAATGCTAAATTTGGCAGTGATAAAAGAGTTCAAAGGGAATTTTTACGTGAATATGGTGTGCGTAATGCATCTAAATACGATTCCATAATGTTGTGGTATCGAAATTTGTAGAAACAGGATTCTGTGTTAAAAAACATGCAGGACGTCGCAGGTGAAACCCAGTACGAGAAGCAGCTATCTCTTGGCTTGGGCTGGCCTTCTATGCCCAAGGTTGCGGGTTCGATCCCGGGGCAGGTCGATGGCATTTAAGTGTGCTTAAATGCGACAGGCTCATGTCAGTAGATTTACTGGCATGTAAAAACTCCTGAGGGATAAAATTCCGGCACATCCGGCGACGCTGATATAACCTCTGCAGTTGCGAGCGTCGTTAAATAAAACATAACATTAAAAAAAACATTTTACATTCTTGGCTTGGTCCCCAAACTCCCCAGATTTAACCCCTCCTGACTTCTTCGTGTAGGATTTTGTTAAATACATTGTCTATTCACAGAAACCCAGGAACATTGATGATCTGAGAGTAGAAATTGCTCAAGCTTTTCAACAAATCACCCCTCCTATGTTACAACGGACATGGGCTGAATTGCATCACCGTTATGAGTTGTGCAGGGTGCGCAAAGGGGGTCATGTTGAGCTCTGAGGAATCTTCCATCTTTCAATGTTGTATGCACAAAGTATCAACAAATAAAGCCCAGTAGTAAATGTTTTACTGTGTTTTTATTTTATCCATACCCAAACGGATCACCCTGTAGATCAGTGACTCTTCTCAGCTGATTCATCCTAATTTATAATCATTTCTGAAGTGCGTTGACGGGATCGCTACACGTAGATGGCTTTGATACCGATAGGGTTCCAACCTTCCTTTGTTATAGGCTTCTGGTTTTGTATTTTGAATTATTTAATCACTTGACGCTTTGCCAAAACCTTTATTTATTGTAATATCTATAATCGCCATGCTGCAGTGCATAGGCTACTGGATCTTAGTTACGCCTGTTCAATAAACTGAAAAAGTTGGAGCTGATAAAGCCCAAAACGATAAAGGTGAATCTGAGGTTGAGATAATAATTTTCTGAAGAATCACGGCTATGATTGGTTCATGTCTGAGGCATTCTTTACCGTTATTGGTAGAAAGGGAAAGAAATGAGAATGAGCTGGATGGAAGGAATCAGGAACGAAATCCGAGTTATATTTAACATGTAGAATCATCTCTTAATTTTGGTTCAGAGGTTACCATCCACACCCTGTATAGCACACAAGAAATTGAAACAAACAATGTAAATCTGATAATGCCGGTAGGCGAAAATTTTTTGTTTTTAATCGGTATATGTGTAATATGTTAATAAAATTAAAAGACTGTTTTCTCATACTACCATCTGATAGTCGTTCAGATTGAAAATCGTTTTATTATATTTAACATGTAGAATCACCTCTTAAATTGTGATGTATCGGTCCTCTTTCACCCTGTATACTTACGAAATCATTGTAGTACTTTAAGCACATTTCTTATTTTCAGAATTTGTATCAAGTTCTTTATTACAACTTCTTAATGAAATAAGTTAATTAACTGAACGCTGTTTCAAGATACTACTAACTTTAACTGTCAAAATAATATAGGCCTACTTCGTTTTTAAAACTAAACTTTTTTAACGTTAGAAGCAAGCGAAATTTTAACATCAATTTCTAGTGTAATTTTCTTAAATTCATTATCAAAAGTTTTCATTTTATTATTCGATCCCAGAATACTTTATCATAATATATTTTCAAGTCCACACCTGTGGAGTAACGGCTAGCGCGTCTGGCCGCGAAACCAGGTGGTCCGTGTTCGATTCCCCGTCGTGGCAAGTTACCTGGTTGAAGTTTTTTCAGAGGTTTTCCCTCAACCCGATATGAAGAAATTCTGGGTAAATTTCGGTGCTGGACCCCGGACTCATTTCACCGGCATTATCGCCATCTCATTCAGACGTTAAATAACCTGAGATGTTGATAAATCGTCGTAAAATAATTTACTATATTTTCAGGATTAGACCCACTAATTCGAGACATAGTAATTCATGCGTGTGTCATGAACTGTCGTTTTCAACAGACAAAAATGACTCATACTTGAAAATTCTGGTTCCGAATACTTCGGGTGTATTATTTTTATCCGCATTAAGCTACAATGAGGATATAAAGTTCAATTCTAAAGATGTAAACCTCCTGACGCTAATAATTAGGCCGCATGGATAAAATATTACAATGATCTCTTCGACGATTTAGTCTCCCATGCCCTACAATCGAACCCGGCACGCCAGACTGTCACAGCGAGTGAGCATCACGTCGATGCACCGCATTCGTTCCGCTCGTCTGTTCGGTTAATTGAAGTTAAATGTGTTTGTAACATTATTCTCTAGGTCACTTCCATCTTGCGTCGGAAGAAAATCGAGTTAAAATTGCACGTCTGATACAATCGGACACGAATATAGCTATAATGAGCGACGAGGGACGTAATAAGCATTTGAGATAAAAATTAAAGAGGTGAACACACAAATATAATAAACTGTAACTTAATTGTGCTTTCCTATGAGGACCAGGTACTTATTATTCACGCGTTCAGCTTCTTTTTCCATCATGCTGACCATATGAACAAACTTCGCCGCTACTAATGAATCCCTGGTGCAAGTTCAGAATCCTCAGAAAAGTGAAGACGGAACGAGCTAGATTCTCAGATACTGAAGTCAATGTTAATGGTGTTGGTGCTGACCAAAATGAAAATAATACCCCATACCATAAATTTCATCGTATGAGGAATTTCAATGTCTTTCTACGGAAGGATCTACACGACGTGCTGACATCATAATAATTGACCGAGATAAAAAACTGGTCTCATTCTTGACCCCACTGTACTTACTTACAAATGGCTTTTAAGGAACCCGAAGGTTCATTGCCGCCCTCACATAAGCCCGCCATCGGTCCCTATCCTGTGCAAGATTAATCCAGTCTCTATCATCACACCCCACCTCCCTCAAATCCATTTTAATATTATCCTCCCATCTACGTCTCGGCCTCCCTAAAGGTCTTTTTCCCTCCGGTCTCCCAACTAACACTCTATATGCATTTCTGGATTCGTCCATACGTGCTACATGCCCTGCTCATCTCAAACGTCTGGATTTTAAGTTCCTAATTATGTTAGGTGAAGAATACAATGCGTGCAGTTCTGTGTTGTGTAACTTTCTCCATTCTCCTGTAGCTTCATCCCGCTTAGCCCCAAATATTTTCCTAAGCACCTTATTCTCAAACACCCTTAACCTATGTTCCTCTCTCAGAGTGAGAGTCCAAGTTTCACAACCATACAGAAGAACCGGTAATATAACTGTTTTATAAATTCTAACTTTCAGATTTTTGGACAGCAGACTGGATGATAAGAGCTTCTCAACCGAATAATAACACGCATTTCCCATATTTATTCTGCGTTTAATTTCCTCCCGAGTTATATTTGTTACTGTTGCTCCAAGGTATTTGAATTTTTCCACCTCTTCGAAGGATAAATCTCCAATTTTTATATTTCCATTTCGTACAATATTCTGGTCACGAGACATAATCATATACTTCGTCTTTTCGGGATTTACTTCAAAACCTATCGCTTTACTTGCTTCAAGTAAAATTTCCGTGTTTTCCCTAATCGTTTATGTATTTTCTCCTAACATATTCACGTCATCTGTATAGACAAGAAGCTGATGTAACCCGTTCAATTCCAAACCCTGCCTGAACTTTCCTAATGGCATATTCTAGAGCGAAGTTAAAAAGTAAAGGTGATAGTGCATCTCCCTGCTTTAGCCCGCAGTGAATTGGAAAAAAGGTTCGAAATTAATGAAGATCAACCAAAGCAAGTACATGAAGAGAAACGCGCTATTTACCTTCCATGCTGTGATGATCTTAGTCATAAATATAATATTCAAGATTGGAATGTCATTGGACTTATGTTAGGTGCGCGAGGAACAATTCCCAAATTTACATTGGAGATCCTCAGAAAATTACAGGTTCCTGATAAGACTCTTCAGACAATTGCATCAATCATTTTAAAATCTTCATTGAACATCATCAATCACTATCTCTATTCATCTTTATAATATTCAATGCATATTATTTATTTTCAATAAATTTTTATCGTTTTGATAGCTACCAAATCTTGTCGCAGAATATTCTTTTTTAAAATTTCATTATGTATTTTTTAACATTAATTTACATTTTCTTTTTTGTTCATTTGAATTGATTAGGATGCCGATATTTTAAATCCAAGATTTGGACGGCTATCATTTCGATGATATTGGTAGGCTCCAATGAAAACAAAACTCAATACAATAAATTTCATCAATTTTAACTAGAATTTGAGCCGATTTCACCAAAACTGAGTTAAATCACACTTAGCTAATTCTTTATTAAATATAAGTCAGCTTTTAATTCGTACCGCGTTTCACTGTGTCAAATTGTCATTTTGCTAATGACTTATTGTAGTGTAGCCAATATAATACTTTTTGAGGAAGAATCAAGCAGTTTTCACAATTTTATGTCATAGAGATTCCATGTCATTTGGTATACAAAAATTGGCATATGGACATTTGACATACTCAATTTTAGCATACTGTATTTTCACCTAATTATGTTTATCCTATCTAAATTTGTTGTACCTACGGCATTTAGCGTACTCAATTTAGCCTAC
Organism: Periplaneta americana; assembly: GCF_040183065.1. NCBI lineage: Eukaryota > Metazoa > Arthropoda > Insecta > Blattodea > Blattidae > Periplaneta > Periplaneta americana. The sequence continues at coordinate 23,421,794 of NC_091127.1, read as the reverse complement.
TGCAGTTTTTATAAGAAAACACTTTCAATATTATATTATTAGTTGATATATTATTAATTTTAAGAGAAACTTCCATATGGTACCGAGACTCGAACCCAGGTCTTATTTAAAATTGAAATAAGAAAATTCGTGAAATTTACGAAAACTTAAGTACTTTCAACCACATTTTCTCAAAAACAACTTAAGTGCACTTATACCCCTTTGCTTTTGAACCCCTCATTTGTTATGAGTGCAGGCAACACCACTTTAGCACAGTTTAGTATATACAGTTGCGAAGCTCAATACTTACTAAATACGCAAACATACACAGTTGAAATATGCATCCATAGATAGTTGCTAGCCACCAGGATCGCTACTGTCGCCTCATCACAGACTCTTTCCCTAGCAGACGATAAAATATATTACACTTTTGGTATCGTGTTCTTTTGAAAAATTAACACCTTCCTTCCGTTATTGAAATACGAAATACATAAGGTTTATATATTATTTTCATAAAGTATATATTATATTTTATAAACTCACCTTCCTGGATCTTTCGGAAGGATAACTCTGACCTCTTTTTCTTAGAATTTATAGTGCAACAAACGTCTCCTTGTCCCATATTATTACTCAAATTATTGTATTTTAGCCATTTACAGTTATTACAACCGATAACGAACATTTCACAGTTTACACAACTTTTCACAACAATGCGAAATACGGCACAGTCCAGTTTACACAACTTTTCACAACAATGCGAAATACGGCACAGCCTTTTCTGTCTAGACCAGGCCGTAATATATGTTCGGGTTTTCTATTTCAGTGTATGGAGCTCAGTGAATTATTATATTATAACTTTATTGCGTATCATAGCTAAGTTTTATTTAGTGTAATGTGTCCATAAGTTCCCTTTACTTCTTGTTGCATAATATGTTGCAGAAATAATTACAAACTGTGTTATTTTAATGTGAAGAGAATTTTACATGTTAACATAATCTTTTCGCATCAACATTTTAAGTTTGGAATGAAAGCTATTTTGAGGTTTAATAAAAAAGAATTTATATTGTAATTTTAATATAGCTCATCTACCTTCCTTGATAAAGACAGAAAATTTATCATAGCACTCTAATGAAATTAGTGTACGTACGATTTTTACTTCGTCTCTTAAGTAGTAGATATATACAATAATTCAATACTCAATTGTAGTATTAAAATACAGACAAATTGAATGTGCGGAGTATCATACATGGCATTATGCTTAATTATAATGTATAATTGCGAATTTAGGAATATAAGATATAGTAAACATAACCTATAATATTTCCATATGAATGGCAGGGCATTGGAGACCACTAAAATTAGACAGAAAGGGGCAACTGGGACAGTAAGCATAACCTATAATTTCAATATATCTAAATATTCGTG